>NC_133330.1:234964006-235069006 GCF_042186555.1 Aquarana catesbeiana | reverse complement strand
TATGCAAACTTTCTGTGTGCAGAAGCCCCCTCCAGCCCCCTTAATATTTACCTAAGCCCCATCGCCATTCAGCGATGTGCATGACAGCCTCAGCTCTCCAGGGACTCCCCCTCCTCATTGGCAGAGACAGTAGTGGGAACCATTGTCTCCCGCTGCTGTCAATCACAACCAGTGAGCCAATGAGGAGAGAGAGAAGGTGGGGCAAGTGGAGAGAAGCAGCTCGGGAAGGAGCCTGCTCGGATGCCCCCACAGCAAGCTGTTTGCTTTGGGGGGCACTCGGCAGGAGGGAGGAGCCAGGAGCACTGGATGGGGATCCGAGAAGATAAGGTATTGGGGCTGCTCTGTGCAAAACCACTGCACAGCTCAGGTGAGTATGACATATTTTTTTTTTTTTAAACTTGCCTTTAATATTGCTTTATTATGGCAATACGGTCATGGTCCTTTATTACTTCTTTTTCATCTCAGCATTATTTAGTTAAACAAATCATAGCCAAACACTGGCATATTTTACATAGTGATAGAATATTGGGATCTTTTTTGCCACCTAGAGCGCAGGTGATTTTCAGTGGTGCCCTCTCATTGAGAAATCACATTGCCCCCAATATTTATGATCCCCCTAGACGTCCAAATTTCTTTCAAGAACCTTCAACTTTCCATAAATGTAAATAATGTAATAGTTGTCAGATTAATGTCTCCTCACATAAAAGGGTAGATTAATTTATATCTCCTGCAACCTCCCATAATCATCAGATTAAACCTTCCATCACATGCTCCTCCACAAACATAGTATACCTTTTACAGTCCCCTAGTGGCCTCCAATATACAGGAAGGACCACCAGGCACGTCAAGTATGTTTGGGGGAACATTTGGGCAACATCAGACGAGGCTTCAAGGGACATAGTGTCCCTAGACACTATGCTGTAGCCCACAGTAAGGACCCTACAGGTACCTTATTTTTAGGTATTGATAAATCTGTTCCTCATTGAAGAGGGAGTGCCACTAAGAGAGATCTCCAGGCTTGAAACAAAGTGGTTCTATAATGTTAAACCCTTTGGTTGTAATGTGGAATGGGATGTCAATGCTTTTATCAATAATGTTTCACTTCCTTTTTTCATCTTTTTGATTCATTTCTCCCTCTTCCCATTACTTTATTTTAAACATAGTTTTGTAAATATTTTTCTTTTTGTAATATTCATTTTGTATATTTTTTTAGTTTATTAGTTTATTACTACGTTTATGGAATATTAAGTATTTTTTGGTTTAAATTATTATTTAGTCAATGAAGGTATTTTTATCGTATTCTTAATTTAATATTAATTGTATTGATTATTGCATAGGGATAAGCCTGGTATGACAGGTAAAGCTACTTGACCATTCTACACACAGTTGTATTTTGGATTTTGTAATAAACAAATGAATATAAGCTGCTGTAAACAACAAAACATAACAGCTGATGTTAGAAACAAATATAACATAAGTTGCTGTGCTAAACAATCAAAATAATAAAGATAGTAAAAACAGTGCCCATATTTATAAACATCTCATTTTAGTCTCCAAACACAAAAAACAATAAGTGAACACAGTCTCTTGAAGTGAATATCCAATGTGAGTGAACAGGTAATTTGTGGAATTTTCACCAGGTGCTGTGCTCATTTGCATTGATTACATTATAAATCAATTTTCGTTATTGGATGGTTTACTATGTATATAATTTATATCTTTTAACATTCTCTAAATCATTTGAGACAGAAAATCATGTAACAAATCTGTTGTTATTAATAGATGTTCCAGATTTTGCAGCATATATTCATATCCTTATTTGTATCTAGACATACTGTAAGTTTTCATCATTATAACTATGTTTTTTACTTAATGTTATGGCCCTGATCAAGGGCGAGTGGTGTTGCCCCTGAAATGCGTTGGCAATTTTTTTTTTACCAACAATTAAAATTATCTTGAATTCTTTTATCCTATTTTGGTCTGGCACTCCTTTCTGTATTCTATAGTTTGAGTCACTGTTCTGTGTCCATCAAGGGAAGCCTTGCTATGTGAGAACCACCATGCTATTGAGCTTGTTTTAAGTTTTACTTCTTCTGACTACACTTGCAAGTCAAAATCTTCCCAGCATCTCTTTGAATATGTTGTCCTATAGTGCAGAACAAGGCATTGAAAGTCAGTAATGAAGAAAGATCACCTGCAGAGAGACCACCGGCAATGCTTTGGACAAGAGCCTACAAAGGCAGAAAAACACAGTAAGAAACAATTTCATGAAGAATAGATTACAGGGCCATTAAGTAGTGGATTTGTATTGCTTATTTTTGAAAAATTAGGATATCGTTTAGTGTCACTTTAAAAAGCATTACAGAATGAATTTCACACTTTCAATATATAAATTAGAAAAACAAAACTTTGTAAGATCAACAAACTTATGTATCTTAAAATTTGGTGACAAAAAAAAATGATATAAAATTTGTGTACTGTCAATAATGTCAATCTGCTAGCACGGGACCAACTACGGCAAGCAGCTGAGCATAGGATAAGCTACAGGGGGATGCACTATAGAGGCATATGCTTTGTTCATATTTCATGTCTGAGGTTTACAACCACTTTAAAGGGAAAGTTCCGGCCTTATCCATCCTTTTCCAAACGCCTTTAGCTTTGCATTTCATTTGAACCATCAGGAATATTCCCTTGTAGTCTCTTACAAGTAAAATAGCCTTTCTGGTGGCCATCACTTCTTTTAGCTGTATCCCAGAATTGGCAGCTCTTTCCTATAAAGAGCCCTTCCTCATATTCACAACGACAAGGTTGTATTGCTCACTAGACCATCTTTCCTTCCAAAGGTGGTTTCAGCACGCCATCTCAATAAGGACATCCTTGTGCCCTGCTCATAAGTATCCGAAGAAAGTCTCTCTACATTGCCTGGATAAAGTCAGAGGCATTACCTAAAAACTACTACTGGAAAAACAGATTCCCTGTTTGTCCTTTCCTCAGGTCATTGCGAGGGACACCCCGCTTCAAAATCCACCACTGATAAGTGGATAAGAAAATTGATTAATAGAGCTTATGCTCTCAACCACCTCCTCTTGTGCTGATACATGCGTACTCCACCAGATCTGAGAATTGTGGGCCTTTATGCGGGGTACACACTATATTTTTTTTTTGTTTAACCCAGTAAGCTGAACGAAAAAAAACTGGAACACACTGATCAGAGCTCGCAGCCATTGGCTGCGAATGCTGATCTGATGCTGGTATTCCAGCTTGGTTGAGAGACCAGCTTCTGTCGGACAGGGAGCTGTACACGCGGGCCAAAAGTCGGCCAGTTCCTGCTGAACTGACTGTTTTCAGAGGATTTTCAGCCCGTGTGTTACCAGCCTTGGGAACTATGTCTCTGTCACCCCCTACCCTGTAAGGCTGCCACCTGGTCTTCTGTTCATACTTAAAAGTTTCCCATGCATGTGCAGAATAAAGTAGCACCGCCAGGAGTTTTTGCAGTGGTGGTTGTGCAGCTCCCAGAACTCATTCTATCATTAGAAACTACTGAAAGGTTTTGTTTAGACTGCAGTCCTTTAAAGCTGAACTCCAGGCAAATATAAAAGACACACATTAATGCAACAGTGAAAATGCTTTTTTATAAATAAAGTGTTGAGCTGTCATTTGCCCAAATAAAATCAGGAAAACCCTCAGATGAGGTTTTTGGAACAAAACGCGTACCTTAGGGGGTCTAGCGGTTATGTCATCACACCAGCTCGGATGGGTGGCGTCTGTTTTGAATTATTGCCTGTTCCTTTCTTTTGTGAGCATTTAAAGTGTTTTTATTAAAACATTTGAAGAAATTATTACGCTGTTGGGTTCCTTTTCCATTGTATGTGTGAGACCCGATTCTAGTACATGCAGTGTCTGGATATGAGAGAGCCATCCATGCCTCTGTGAGGGATTTCTAGCCATCCATCCCCCTGAGAGAAATTTAAAGCAATATTAGACCTCCTTTGCTATGAGGGCTTAGGCTCTGTTAAGAAATCCTGTATGGTGGTGGCTGGAGCACCGAGATCGGTGAAGGTGTTTTATCACCCTAAATTTCACAAGTGGATGCATTTTAAACAAAGACAACACGCTCCAGGTGTCTGTTTCCTAATGATCTCTCCCCTCTCCAGGTGTGGGTGCGGCTCAATATGCAACCATATGCAAAAACTGAACAAAAAAATCCGGATGGCCGCACTCCAATGAAAAACGATTTCTTTATTGTTATGATAAATCAATACAGCAAGGATAAAACTACTAACGCGTTTCACACCGTTATGGCAGGTGCTTATTTATAGCTAAGTTTTAAAAGAATGAGAAAGACATATATATGCAAGGGAGCAAAACCTGCAAATTGGTGTAATTAGATATCATGTACGCCCACTACAGGTGACACAATGTTCTTAAAGTGGATGTAAACCCAATGTCATCTTTTCTATACTACTGCCATAGGGGTTATCCATAAGGATATACATGCCTCCTGCATGTATCTTTACCTGTCAAATGTCTCCCCTCTGTCTGTTATTAGACCCAAAAAACTGCATATTCTGTGGGTGGGTCTGTTGTCTGGAGCTCGGTGGGTGGAGTCGTGATGTCAGTAGACTCCCCGCCCACCTCTACACTCCCCTTGTCAATATGCATTTTCTCTGTGTATTTCTAACACTGAACTTCTGCTATGATCTCTAACATCCAGTGAAAAGACAGGAAAGTAACCACATGACTTCAGCATGCCAAATCATGCTGAGGTATGGAACAGCCAATCCTTGTAGAGCTGCTGAAGAAAGGAGTGGGGGAGGGAATTTAAAAATACTGCATGCAGGGTTGCCAACCGCCAGTAAATTTACTGACAGTTTGTAAAAATCAGTGATTTTTTTTTACAACTGCCAGTAAATATCAGGGGCTGATAATTTCATGCTGTGTTGACTTTTTAAGTGTAAATCAAGCAAATTACTTTTTTTATAGGTATTGTCAGTGTTTCCATATCATGTTTATACTGTTCATATATTCACTGTGTTAGTTTTTAATAGGTGTTCTGTAATTTCTCAGGTTGCCAGTAAAAAATGTGCTCTGCCAGTAAATTTTTCATGCTTTGTCAGTAAAAAATGCTGTGGGAGGTTGGCAACCCTGACTGCATGTGTCTTAGGCTAATGCACGAGATGTAAATCACCTGTCACTCACAGCAAGGGGGAGGATTTGACAAAGTTTTTCTCAGTTTGTCAAGAATTGTCTCACTGAACAATAAAAGAGGATTGCTCAGAGATGGATTAACTATGTGTGGCAAGACTGAGCTCAAATGATAGGAAATCTTATACTCTACAGTATGATAAAAAAAAAAAAAAATTTGTGTTTACATCCACTTTAATTGATATTATAATGAGTCAACTGGACCTCTCCTTTACATGAACACAACATTGACTTTTAAGGAAAGGATAACCAAAACTAACCCATAAAAATAAAAATAGAAATAAGAATAAAAATAAAGACTAACGGTGATGCGTGCCTAACGTAATGAAACCTGGCCTGGTGGAAAACATCCCACCCAGGAGAGTCTCTTAAAAACGAAAATGTATTTAAAAAGACTTTCCATAAAGATATGTATGCATATATGTACTTTGATAAAATGCCTGCAGAGTTTGTCGGCAGAAAAAAACGGTGCGTGCTTGGTATTAGAATTCTCATATAAACATGTATACAAAAACCAAAAGATTTTTATATATTAATAAGTATTGCTCTTGCACAGGCACAGGTGGGTAAACCCAATTTCTGTCAAACGCACCCGCAGGAAATCAGGATTCACATCACACAGCACAGCATAAAAAAAGCTGTTGTTAGCCCCATGACAAAAGACCACATAAATGTATGCAGACCATAAGTCCAGCTCTAAGCAACATGTTCATGGTTATAAACCAATGACTTTGGTACATGTATGCAATACACCACCTACGGACATCTAGAACACCTTTCAAATATGCATATTATGACATGAATACTGGGAAAAATAGACAGATACATAGGAACAGATAGACATAATGATTCCAAGAAAAAACTATCAAAGACGTTCTTACTGATCATTTGGAAAGCTGTTTATCTACCTATCCCATCTTAAATTTATATAACAAAATTGCTTAATTGATGTTATATATAACCTTACACCAGCTATTAAATGTCTTTCAGTCAGATGTTAGTGAGTGACAGCAAAATACTCGCCGACATAGCAGCTAATATAGATTACCGGAAGCCTCCATATTTACATCTTGGTGCAAGGACATTAAAATCTGGGAAGTACACACATTATTATTCATAAAAATGGGAAACGTCCGATTCATGATTCATTCCCCCCTGGTTTTCTGGTGTTGAAAAAGAAGATGCAGTATACCTCTCTTTTACATAGTATTCTGAATTTATCCCCTTCTCTGACTGGCAAAGATATCTTCTCGACGACCTGGATCACTAAACTTGAAGTGTTTTTCTGATGTACCAAATTCCAATGATTGGCTAGATTAGTATTATGGCCTTTCTGAATGTCGTACAGATGATTGTACAGGCGATCACGCAATCTGCGTGTAGTGCGCCGAACATATTGTATATGACATAATTGTCATGTAACAATGTAAACCAGATACCTGGTGTTACAATTGACAAATGTGGTGATGTTTGACTGTTTGTTGGTGGCAGTTGCTTGAACCAATATGGGGACAACAAGGACAACCATTATGTCCACATCCAAATGTGCCCTTAAACTGCAGCCAATGTCTACTAGGACGCAAACTGGTATATAAACTTGGTGATAGAGTGCCTCCTAATGTAGGAGCCCTGCAAGACAGTCTTAACCCCATCAGCAAGAATCTTTGTGTAAATCGGATCATTAAATAATACTGGAAATTGTTTAGAGAGAGTTTTATGTTCTTAATTTTATAGAACTCCATACTAAACAGAGTAGAAAAAATTGGTGTGGAAGAAAAAGAGAAAGAATTGCCTTTAGGTCCTCTGTTTCTCCTATTGATATTCTTCCTATCAGGATTTTCTTGCAACAGTTTTTCTCTTGGCGTTTTATTGGCAATATTAATCGCTCTATTTAGTATGGAGTCAGAGTAACAAGAAAACATTATTTATGATTCCTGTGTATATTCTTTGTTGTCACTGCAAATTCGTTTAGAAACAGAAATTGACCCACTGGTATCCCCCGCAGGGTATGTTTTGTATGGTTGGAGTCCTCTCGTAAAAGTGCATTCCCTGCTATAGATTTTCTGAAAAGGCTGGTGATAATTTTATCACCCATCCCCTAACATCCAAAAAATCGATTGAAATTGGACTTTTATGTCCTGTAAACTTTAAGTTAAGGTCATTGTCATTTAAATACAACAACAAATTTTCCAGACTATCAGCTTCTTCAGAAACTATAAGTATCAGGTCATCTATGTAGCGACTGTAAAATAATGTATTTGTTCAAAAGGGACTACCACATGCAAAGATTTGGGACCTCTCCCACCATCCCATATATAGATTGGCCAGGGACGGGGAAAATTTGGCTCCCATAGAGGCCCCATATCGCTGCAGGTAGTAGTCCACATAGAACATGAAAAAATTGTGTGTGAGAAGATATTCTAAGCTGAGAAGAGTAAATTCCTGTTGTGCCAAGGCATATCCATTGCACTTGGACAGAAAAAAGGAGACTGCCTGTAGTCCTAATGAGTGAGGAATACATGACTATAGACTTGTGACATCACACCACCCAGCTATACCCATGTCTCCATTTGAACTTGTTTAATTTAATAAGCAATTGCTTAGTGTCCCTTAAATAACCAGGAAGACCCATAACAAGTGGCTGTAATTGATGGTTAATCCATTGACCTAATCGTTCGTTCAAATAACCTATACCTACCACTATGGGTTTACCTGTTAAGGGATTACACCCTTTGTGGACTTTAGGCCAAAAATGAAATCTTGGCATGATGGGATGTTCTGGTACAAACATGTTCATTTCTTTTTCTGTAAAAATACCTATCACCACTCCCCTTTCTAGTGGTGATGTTATTTCTTTTTTATAAGGCTGTTTTGGATCGCCTTTAAGATGAACATAAGTGCTGGAATCAGAAAGCTGATGGATGGGTTCATTTCTATAGTCTTTGGTATCCATGACTACTATTAACCCACCTTTATCAGCATTTCTGATTACCACACTGCTGGGTTTTAATGGCTTTCTTTTCTTCAATGGTAAGATGATTAAATGAACATTTAGTGGAAGATTTCTTTGCTAGTTTAGCTAGATCCCCCTCAACCGATTTCTGAAAAGTGTCCATATCCATGCCGCGTCAATTAATAGAATAAAAGTCAGATCTTATCTTAAACAGTATACCAACAAAGGGGAGGAATGAGACACCGCCAACAGAAGCAGATATCAGTTAAAGAACCGCCATTGACAACATCGGTTAATGTCTTGAATTTGTCTAAGAGAGCCATGAAAGACACTGAAGTGTCTCTTCTGTCGCGAGCATTAAACTTTTGCCCGATCAAACAATTTGATCTTTTCGGCACAGTTTTGGATGTTAACAGATTGGTCAGCTCTCTGACAGTTAAAAAGCATTATTATGGAGAATGTGATCCTATTCATTCTTGCGGTGATATGGTGGTGGATGAGTCTCCCCTTTCTCTTCAGTTCTCTTCCCCTTACTTGTCTCCTCTCCTATCTCCTGTTTCTTCCCCTTCCTCCCTTTCTTCTCCACATCTTTTTCCTGAAGTTTGTGCATTAGAGGATTTACTTCATCTGGCAGCAGAGACCAATCCTTGTCACGATGAACAGACAGCATCAGCTGTTGGTATACCGTTTAAAATAAGATCTGACTTTTATCCTATTAATTCATGTGGCAAGGATATGTACACTTTTCAGAAATTGGTTGAGGGGGATCTAGCTAAATTAGCAAATAGATCTTCCACTAAATGTTCATTTAATAATCTTACCATTGAAGAAAAGAAAGCCATTAAAACCCTGAAAGATGACAGCAGTGTGGTAATCAGAAATGCTGATAAAGGTGGGTTAATAGTAGTCATGGATACTGAAGACTATAGAAATGAAGCCATTCGTCAGCTTTCTGATTCCAGCACTTATGTTCATCTCAAATGCGATCCAACACAGCCTTATAAAAAAGAATTATGTGGTAGTCCCCTTTTAACAAATACATTATTTTATGTTCACTACATAGATGACCTGATACTTATAGTTTCTAAAGAAGCTGATAGTCTGGAAAATGCGATGTTGTATGTAAATGACAATGACCTTAATTTAAAGTTCACAGGACATAAAAGTCCAATTTCAATCGATTTTTTGGATGTTACTCTGAAGGGGATAGGTGATAAAATCAACACCAGCCTTTTTAGAAAATCTATAGCAGGGAATGCACTTTTACGACCAGACTCCAACCATCCAAAACATACCCTGCGGTGGATACCAGTGGGCCAATTTCTGCGTCTAAACATGTTACACAGTTACATAGTTACATAGTAGGTGAGGTTGAAAAAAGACACAAGTCCATCAAGTCCAACCCATGTGTGTGATTATATGTCAGTATTACATTGTATATCCCTGTATGTTGCGGTCGTTCAGAATCTAATAGATTCTTGAAACTATCAATGCCCCCCGCTGAGACCACCGCTTGTGGAAGGGAATTCCACATCCTTGCCGCTCTTACAGTAAAGAACCCTCTACGTAGTTTAAGGTTAAACCTTTTTTCTTTTATTTTAATGAGTGGCCACGAGTCTTGTTAAACTTCCTTATGCAAAAAAGTTTTATCCCTATTGTGGGGTCAACCTTTCCTCATAACTAATATCCTCCAGACCCTTTATTAGCATTGTTGCCCTTCTTTGTACTCGCTCCATTTCCAGTACATCCTTCCTGAGGACTGGTGCCCAGGACTGGACAGCATACTCTAGGTGCAGCCGGACCAGAGTTTTGTAGATCGGGAGAATTATCATTTTATCTCTGGAGTTGATCCCCTTTTTTAATGCATGCCAATATTCTGTTTGCTTTGTTAGCAGCAGCTTGGCATTGCATGCCATTGCTGAACCTATCATCTACTAGGACCCCCAGGTCCTTTTCCATCCTAGATTCCCCCAGAGGTTCTCCCCCAGTGTATAGATTGCATTCATATTTTTGCCACCCAAATGTATTATTTTACATTTTTCTACATTGAACCTCATTTGCCATGTAGTTGCCCACCCAATTAATTTGTTCAGATCTTTTTGCAAGGTTTCCACATCCTGCGGAGAAGTTATTGCCCTGCTTAGCTTAGTATCGTCAGCAAATACAGAGATTGAACTGTTTACCCCATCCTCCAGGTTGTTTATGAACAAATTAAATAGGATTGATCCCAGCACAGAACCCTGGGGGACCCCACTGCCCACCCCTGACCATTCTGAGTACTCCCCATTTATCACCACCCTCTGAACTCGCCCTTGTAGCCAGTATTCAATCCATGTACTCACCCTATGGTCCATGCCAACGGACCTTATTTTGTACAGTAAACGTTTATGGAGAGCTGTGTCAAATGCTTTTGCAAAATCCAGATACACCACGTCTACGGGCCTTCCTTTATGTAGATGGCAACTCACCTCCCCATAGAAGGTTAATAGATTGGTTTGGCAAGGCAGGAACGATTCTTCATGAATCCATGCTGATTACTGCTGACAATACTGTTCTCATTTCTAAAATCTTGTATATAGTCCCTTATCATCCCCTCCAAGAGTTTACATACTATTGATGTTAGCAGGGCCGATCCTAGGGTCACAGACGTCGGGGTGCAGAAATATTTCTGGCGCCCCCACATGGGCGTGGTCATCTTACCAACTCCTCCCCTTTACAAATGTTTCTATGGCAACGACTCAAACACAGAGATGCTCCCCTTAGAAGTCTTCGTTACCTTGGGATCCTCCCATGATGTCTTAACAATAAAGAAAATACAGAAAGAGAGTACACTAATGAGACCTGGAGGGGAGTCTCTCTGATGCACACACAGAGGGCTGTCTGTTAGAAAGAGCCCCTAGACATAATACGGTCAAAGACTGCAGACATGATACAAGACATGATCAGAGACTGCAGACATAATACAGGAGATGGTCAGAGACTGCAGACATGATACAAGAGACGGTCAGAGACTGCAGACATAATATAGGAGAAGGTCAGAGACTGTAGACATGATACAAGAGACAGTCAGAGACTGTAGACATGATACAGGAGATGGTCAGAGACTGCAGAAATAATACAGGAGATGGTCAGAGAATGCAGACATGATTCAAGAGATGGTCTGAGACTGCAATCATAGTACAGGAGATGGTCAGAGACTGCAGACATGGTACAGGAGATGGTCAGAGACTGCAGACATAATATAGGAGAAGGTCAGAGACTGTAGACATGATGTAAGAGACAGTCAGAGACTGTAGACATGATACAGGAGATGGTCAGAGACTGCAGACATAATATAGGAGATGGTCAGAGACTGTAGACATAATACAGGAGATGGTCAGAGACTGCAGACATAATATAGGAAAAGGTCAGAGACTGTAGACATGATACAAGAGAAGTCAGGGACAGCAATCATAGTGCAGGAGATGGTCAGAGACAGCAGACATAATACAGGAGATGGTCAGAGTCTGCATACATATTACAGGAGATGGTCAAAGACTGCAGACATAATATAGGAGAAGGTCAGAGACTGTAGATATGATACAAGAGACGGTCAGAGACTGCAATCATAGTACAGGAGATGGCCAGAGACTGCAGACATAATACAGGAGATGGTCAGAGACTGCAGACATAATACAGGAGATGGTCAGAGACTGCAGACATAATACAGGAGATGGTCAGAGACTGCAGACATAATATAGGAAAAGGTGAGAGACTGTAGACATGATACAAGAGACGTCAGAGACTGCAATCATAGTACAGGAGATGGTCAGAGACAGCAGACATAATACAGGAGATGGTCAGAGTCTGCAGACATAATACAGGAGATGGTCAGAGACTGCAGACATAATATAGGAGAAGGTCAGATACTGTAGACATGATACAAAAGATGGTCAGAGACTGTAGACATGATACAAGAGATGGTCAGAGACTGCAGACATAATACAGGAGATGGTCAGAGACTGTAGACATGATACAGGAGATGGTCAGAGACTGCAGACATAATACACGAGATGGTCAGAGAATTCAGACATGATACAAGAGACGGTCAGAGACTGCAGACATAATATAGGAGAAGGTCAGAGACTGTAGACATGATACAAGAGACAGTCAGAGACTGTAGACATGACACAGGAGATGGTCAGAGACTGCAGACATAATACAGGAGATGGTCAGAGAATGAAGACATGATACAAGAGACGGTCAGAGACTGCAATCATGGTACAGGAGATGGTCAGAGACTACAGACATAATACAGGAGATGGTCAGAGACTGCAGACACAAAACAGGAGATGGTCAGAGACTGCAGACATAATATAGGAGAAGGTCAGAGATTGTAGACATGATACAAGAGACGGTCAGAGACTGTAGACATGATACAGGAGATGGTCAGAGACTGCAGACATAATACAAGAGATGGTCAGAGACTGCAATCACAGTACAGGAGATGGTCAGAGACTGCAGACATAATACAGGAGATGGTCAGAGACTGCAGACATAATACAGGAGATGGTCAGAGACTGCAGACATGGTACAGGAGATGGTTAGAGACTGCAGACATGGTACAGGAGATGGTCAGAGACTGCAGACATAGTACAGGAGATGGTCAGAGACTGCAGATATAATACAGGAGATGGTCAGAGACTGTAGTTCCTATGGACGTTAGTAGATAATGGCCGATCGGCCCTCTCACCTGACCCAGCAATACAGCAACGGTTCCTCTGATCAGGAGTCAGCTCACTCTGAATTGCCCGTGGTGACTCCACTGGGTAGCACCCAGATCTGTATTCCTGCAATGACTCCATTCCTTTCTCCGCCAGGGATGGCGCCAGGCTGTGTGGCTTTCCCTCTGGTGGCGCAGGGCAGCGGGGTTCTCTCTCTGATGGTGTTCTCTCAGCACTGCCCTCTCCCTCTGGAGTCCTGGGTGTACTTTCCTGGTTGTAGACCCTCCCAGGACAAACCACCCCCCCTCCATTAGTACAGACCCCCACCAGGACAAACCCCCCTCTATTAGTACAGACCCCCAGGACAAACCCCCCTCCATTAGTACAGACCCCCTAGACAAACACCCTCCTCATTAGTACAGACCCCCCAAGACAAACCCCCCCTCCATTAGTACAGACCCCCAGGACAAACCCCCTCCATTAGTACAGACCCCCATTAGTACAGACCCCCCCAGGACAACCCCCTCTCCATTACTACAGACCCCCTCAGGGCAAACCCCCTCCATTAGTACAGACCCCCAGGACAATCCCCCTCTCCATTACTACAGACCCCCCCAGGGCAAACCCCCTCCATTAGTACAGACCCCCCAGGACAAACCCCCCCTCCATTAGTACAGACCCCTGAGGACAAACCCCCCTCCATTAGTACAGACCCCCCAGGACAACCCCCCCTCCATTAGTACAGACCCCCCCAGGACAAACCCCCTCCATTAGTACAGACCCCCAGGACAAACCACCCACCCTCCATTAGTACAGACCATCCCAGGACAAACCCCCCTCCATTAGTACAGACACCCCCAGGACAAAGCCCCCCTCCATTAGTACAGACCCCCCCAGGACAAACCCCCCTCCATTAGTACAGACCCCCCAGGACAAACCGCCCACCCTCCATTAGTACAGACCCCCCAGGACAAACCCCCCCTCCATTAGTACAGACCCCCCAGGACAAACCGCCCCCCTCTCCATTAGTATAGACCCCCCCAGGACAAACCCCCTCCATTAGTACAGACCCCCAGGACAAACCGCCCCCTCTCCATAAGTACAGACCCCCCCAGGACAAACCCCCCCTCCATTAGTACAGACCCCCCCAGGACAAACCCCCCCTCCATTAGTACAGACCCGCCAGGACAAACCCCCCCCTCCATTAGTACAGACCCGCCAGGACAAACCCCCCCTCCATTAGTACAGACCCCCTTAGGACAAATCCCCCCCTCCATTAGTATAGACCCCCCAGGACAAAGCCCCCCTCCATTAGTACAGACCCCCCAAGACAAACCCCCCCTCCATTAGTATAGACCCCCCAGGACAAAGCCCCCCCCTCCATTAGTTCAGACCCCCCCAGGACAACCCCCTCCATTAGTACAGACCCCCCCAGGACAAACCCCCCTCCATTAGTACAGACCCCCAGGACAAACTGCCCCCCCTGCTCTCCATTAGTACAGACCCCCCCAGGAACCCCCCTTCATTAGTACAGACCCCCAAGACAAACCCCCCTCCATTAGTACACCCCCCAGGAAACCCCCCTCCATTAGTACAGACCCCCTTAGGACAGACCCCCCTCTATTAGTAGAGACCCCCCCTCCATTAGCGTACATAAAAACACCCGGGCGGCAGCTGGAGAGGACAGTGTGCAGCCGCGCCGCCCGGGTGGAGAGCAGATGGAGACAGGCTTGAGCGGGAGGAAAAGACAGAGGAGGAGATCACTTCAGGCACGGACCGCCCCCCCCCAGTGATGTCACTGTGTGGCTGGTCTCTCTCCACACAGAGACCAGCCGCTCCGATCTCCGGCGCTGCTCTCCTTCTCTGACAGGAGGAGGGAGGTGGGACGGGCTGCCGCTTGAGCCTCGAAAACTACAGCGGCGGCTGTGACCTGCAGAGGGAGCCGCCTCTGGACACAGAGAGGAGGAGGAGGGAGGGGAGCACTCTGGCACTTCAGCGCCCCCACCTCTCTGGCGCCCGGGTGCATTGCACTCTGTGCACCCCGTCTGGGATCGGCCCAGGATGTTAGGCTAACTGGTCTGTAATTCTCAGGGGTATATTTAAACAAATTTGCAGTAACAGCAAAGAATATACACAGGAATAAAAAATCATGTTTTCTTGTTTTAAGGAAAGGGGCTACTCTGACTCCATACTAAATAGAGAGATTAATATCGCCAATAAAACACCAAGAGAAAAACTGTTGCAAGAACATCCTGATAGGAAGAAGAAGGTTAATAGGAGAAACAGAGGACCTAAAGGCAATTCTTTCTCTTTTTCTTCCACACCAATTTTTTCTACTCCATTTGGTATGGAGTTCTATAAAATTAGGAACATTGTCTCTAAACACGTTCCGGTATTATTTAATGATCCGATTTACGCAAAGATTCTTGCTGATGGGGTTAAGACTGTGTCTCGCAGGGCTCCTACATTTGGAGGCACTCTATCACCAAGTTTAAATACCAGTATGCATCCTAGTAGACATTGGCTGCAGCTTAAGGGCACATTTGAAAGTAGACATAATGGTTTTCCTTGTCCCCATATTCTCAGAGAAGATATGGTTCAAGCAACTGCCACCAACAAACAGTCAAACATCACCACATTTGTCAATTGTAACACTAGGTATCTGGTTTACATTGTTACATGGCAATTATGACATATACAACATGTTGAGCACACTACACGCAGATTGAGTGATCACCTGTACAATCATCTGTACGACATTCAGAAATACCATAATACTAATCTAGCCAATCATTGGAATTTGGTACATTAGAAAAACACTTCAGGTTTAGTGATCCAGGTTGTCAAGAAGATATCTTTGCCAGTCAGAGGAGGGGATACATTCAGAATACTATGTAAAAGAGAGGTATACTTGATCTTTTTTTTTTAATACCATAAAACTAGGGGGGAATGAATCAAGAATGGGACATTTCCCATTTTTATGAATAATAATGTGTGTACTTCCCAGATTTTAATGTCATTGCACCAAAATGTAAATATGGAGGCTTCCGATAATCTATATTAGCCGTTATGTCGGAAAGTATTTTGCTGTCACTCACTAACATCTGACTGAAAGACATTTAATAGCTGGTGTAAGATTACACATAACATCTATTAAGCAATTTTGTTATATAAATTTAAGATGGGATAGGTAGATAAACAGCTTTCCAAAAGATCAGTAAGAACATCTTTGATAGTTTTTTCTTGGAATCATTATGTCTACCTGTTTCTTTGTATCTGTCTATTTTTCCCAGTATTCATGTCATAATATGCATATTTGAAAGGTGTTCTAGATGTCCGTAGGTGGTGTATTGCATACATGTACCAAAGTCATTGGATTATAACCATGAACATGTTGCTTAGAGCTGGAATTATGGTCTGCATACATTTATCTGGTCAGCTTTTTTATGCTGTGCTGTGTGATGTGAATCCTGATTTCCTGCGGGTGCGTTCAACAGAAATTGGGTTTACCCACCTGTGCCTGCGCCAGAGCAATACTTATTAATATATAAAAATCTTTTGGTTTTTGTATACATGTTTATATGAGAATTCTAATACCAAGCACGCACATTTTTTTCTGCCGAAAAACTCTGCAGGCATTTTATCAAAGTACACATACATATATGCATACATATCTCTATGGAAAGTCTTTTTAAATAACTTTTTTTTTTTAGAGACTCTCCTGGGTGGGATGTTTTCCACCAGCACAGGTTTCATTATGTTATGCACGCATCACTGTTAGACTTGTGGTCTTTATTTTTAAAAAGGTTTTTATTTGCCAAATGCACATATACAGAATAGAACATTGTATACAAGGTATATTTTTCATTTCAAGCATCAAAATATAGTTGTCAATCAAGATTTTTGGAATAAACATCCAATAATAAGAGATATGACAGTGCAAATAGCGTTTTTCTTATTTTCAAAATATCAATTGCCTTAAACATTTTTATTGAAAATTATCATCAGCTTATGATATGGTAGAAAGAAAGAAGAAAAAGAAAAGAAAAAAAAACAAAAACTATTGAGGTGGATACCTCCTGAATCAAATGTGCTTTGTGCCGTCATCTCCCCCGACCCCCAGAACAGGCCCTCTCAACATTACTCTGCAGTACATAGTACCTAGTTGTGATATGCAAGTATTTCCCTTTTAGGTAACACAAGATGTAGTTTCCATGGATTTTATCCATTGCACCCACACTTTATTGAACTTTTTCTTACTACCTCTGGCTTCATAAGTCATTTTATACAGCGTGATATTTGCATTAATCAATCCCTTCCAAGCAGATAATGTAAGATGATCTCTCTTTATCCAGTTTAGGACAATTAGCTTTCTGACATAGTAAAACATTAGTCTTAGGAACATTCTTTTATTATTGCTCATTACTTCGTCCTCAATGATACCGAGGAGACCCAGAAGTGGACTACATATGTTAGGGAGATCAAATGTATCTGCAGGGGGGCGTGGCCTAGACATGGCTGAATGAAGATGTGTTTTCCCTGAGCTCCCGGCCTCGTCCAGGAAAACCCGGCTAACGAGACCCTATCAGAGGCATGCAATCGGCCAAACGACACAGGACAAGAGCATTTACATGGGGGACCCCCGTGGGCAAGAGTCCAGGAGAGATCCGCCGTTATTTCCTGCAGTTACAAGGCGCTTCTCCTGGGGCTTCAGTAACGGCACCACGAGGCGCTACATGAGGTGAGAAGCAGAAGGCCCCAAAACAAAGCAGAGCCTGTCCCTCTCCTAGCCCCCGGGCCATACAAGAACGACCCGCAAATATCCGTGGAGACCCTCCACAAGCCACGATGGCGTCCCCACAACCAATTGATCCTCACCTGTTGAATCAGAACATCAGAAGCCTGCTTCGGGCTCTCCCTACCAGATCCGACATTGAGGCACTTATCCTCAAACTCGAGGAAACACACCGCCGCGGCATACAAGAAGTCAGAGGAGAAATGTCGAGTCTAACAGAGCGGGTGTCTGCCGGGGAGACCTCGTTTTCTATATTAACGGACAGAGTGTCGGTACTGGAACAGGCTAGAGACCAACAGAGGGATGCTGCCATAGCCCTGCAATTACACCTGGAAGACATGGAGGACCGAAGCCGCCGGAATAACTTGCGGCTTCGGGGGATCCCGGAGGCGGCATCGCAGGAGAACCTAGGGGAGACGGTGCGCGGGATCTTCCGCACAGTCTTGGAGGAGCCCGGACTAGAAATAGAGCTGGATAGAGTTCATAGAGCTCTCGGCCCCAGATCTGAAGATCCGAACAGACCGCGGGATGTGATTTGCAGACTTCACCGCTACACCCTGAAAGAGAATATCCTCCGGCGCGCCTGGAAACATGGGGACGTGGAAATCGAAGGCGCACAAACCAGGATCTTACCGGACTTGTCCAGAGCTACTCTGAAACGCAGAGCCCTCCTGCGCCCGCTGCTGGATCTTGCGAAGCAGAAGGGTCTCACATATAGATGGGGATATCCCTTCTCGGTGCTGTTCCGGAGAGACACAGGCTCCTTCTCTCTCCAACGTGCAGAGGATTTGCCAGCCCTTTTTCGCTTCATGGAGGCGGAACCGATCCAGGTCCCAGACTGGCTCCAGTTCCTCCCTCGCCCATCTGGAAGATCGGGCCTTTTGAGGCCTCGGGACCCCCAGCCTCCGCAACAGCAAAGAAACAGACGCAGACACCGATCGGTCTCGGGAGGCGAGCCACGTGAGTAGGCCTATGGCCATTCATCCCTGTCCAGCTGCAATTCCCCTCCTGTCGTGCATACATCCCCTAAGCTCCTGCAGAAAGACGAACTACCCGGAACATCACACCCAATTCCCTTTAGGAGAACTCAGTTAACTGGCGGTTCCCTGGGTACAGTTTAACCCCCATCTTATTGTTCTCTCTTCCTTTGTTTTTGCACGGCACGCCAGCCCCGAACCCAACCGGCATGTTTACCCAAGTAAATTGGCTTTATTGGGGGGAGTAGCCAGGCCAGAGGAACTTTGTCTTACACTCCTTAGGGCTCTCATATGGCTTGAATGACACAGAGTTTACGCTCTGCATAGCTGCTGGAGGCCGACCCCCCCGCCCCGGGAATCTACCATAACCCCTCCCCCTTCACGGATAGAAGAACTATGCTCCACATGACCTGGATCGAGAAATGATGTCCCCGTTAGCAGTTGTCATTAATAAATGAGGATGTAATGGATTGATAACCTGACACTGGCCCCATCAAGGTCAATGTCTTCCTTTGGAGAGAGGAGAGGATAACCCATCCTAACTACTCAACCTATACGGCAGATTCCAAGATAGATGGAAGTAACTGTAACTTTACAATGTTCCACAAGTTGAAGTTATATGTTCTTTAAGAATGCCTCTGTGTCTATTAACACCTGCAACATCCTTTGCTTCTGAAGGATTATTTACGTTAATACCATATAAACACCTGACTGTTTAATTATCGGCTCTTTATAGTATTTTTGTACCCAACAATAGACAGCCGGGGGTGAATGGAGAGGTTCGGGAGTTCGCATCTCGACCCTGTCTATTCACCGTCCCACATAGGACTGCGCTCCGTTCTCGGTCTTCGACTGAGGAGCGTACTAGCCAATTTGGCTACTTTAGTGATTTCCCTGAGCTGCACAACCTTGTGACAACTTTCTAACTTCCTCACTCACTGAAACTTTAGACTTTCTTGTTCACTGTCTTTTCCTTTTTTCCACTTCCTTGTTGCTTCTTCCCCTCTCTTGCCCCCACCCTTCCCCTTCCTTCCCTCCCCCCTCCGCTCCAAAACCCCCTACCCCCATACTCACCAGGCAACTTACGAATATGGATACTCTAAACATAGTTTCCTTAAATGTGAAAGGCCTAAATACACCTGAAAAGAGACTCATGTTGTTACATGACATGCGGTATAGAGGAGCTGACATTGTACTCTTACAGGAAACACATTTTAGGGAAGGATCCTTGCCGACGCTGCAGAATAAATTCTACCCGATAGCATACCATTCAAAATACGCTGAAGCTAAATCGAGAGGGGTATCGATTCTGATTTCGGCAAAAATCCCATGGACACATACAGATGTAAAACTAGACAGCAAAGGTAGATTCCTCTTCCTAAAGGGCCACATAAGAGATGTTAAGATAACTTTGGCCAACTTGTATGCTCCCAATACACACCAAGACACATTTCTAAAACGAACATTAGACCAACTCTTGCAATTCTCAGACGGACAACTGATAGTGGGTGGGGACTTGAACGTTCCATTTACCCCCTCGGAAGACACTTCCACTGGAACGTTTTCAACCTCACGAGACCTACGCAAACGTATCCACACGACTCTGCACTCTTCACAACTGATTGACGTCTGGCGCCTCTTTCACACAGGAGAGAGGGATTACACCTTTTTCTCTAAACCGCATCAGACTTATTCCAGAATCGACTACTTCCTGGTCCCCCATAGACACTTACAGGCGATTAGAGAAACCACAATAGGCTCGATTACGTGGTCAGACCATGCTCCGATAACCCTACGCTACGCTCTCTCTGACTCCCTACGGACTCAGAGACCACCATGGAGACTAAATGAGGGACTATTGAAAGACCCAGAGGTACTAGCGGAGGTAACTAAAGAAATAGGCCACTACTTTGCTTCTAATGACTCCCCTGACTGTGAAACTGGATTAGTGTGGGAAGCCCACAAAGCAGTTATTAGGGGGATACTCATCAAACATGGCTCAAGACTTAAACAACAAAGAATCGCCCAACTTAATACATTACTAAAGACACTAGAAACTTTAGAAACCCGCCACAAACAAACACCCACAAGACATTTAGAAATAGAATTGGACTCAGCCCGCAGGCAGGTCACTGACCTCCTGCGATACAAAGCAAAAGCAGCATTACAGGTCTCCCGCAGGAAATTCTATGAATCTGGTAACAAATGCGGAAGGTTACTAGCCCAGTCTCTACAGGAACAAAGACTTGCATTATATATACCGCATATTACATCCACCACTGGCCAGAAAGTCTCTTTACCCCAACACATAGCTCAGGAATTCAGCTCCTATTACTCCTCCCTATACAACCTGACAGAGCCACAAATCCCCTCAGAGACAACCGCTAATTACATAACGTCTTCCCTCATGCCGGCCCTCCCGGAGGAAGCTAGATCGCTGTTAGAAGACCCTATTACTCTGCCCGAACTACAAATGGCACTAAAATGTTCCAAACCGGGTAAAGCCCCAGGCCCAGACGGCCTTACCACCACATACTACAAGACCTTTTTACCTTCTCTAGGTGATCGTATGGTTAAACTTTATAATGACCTGGGCTCGGGGAGGGGCCTCCATAAATCCACATTACAAGCACAAATAACGGTCATTCCAAAGGAGGGTAAAGACCCAGGTCAGTGTGGTTCCTACCGCCCGATCTCCCTACTAAATACAGACCTGAAACTCTTCACAAAGATCATTGCCATCAGACTGCAGCACCATCTCCCCTCACTTATACATCTAGACCAGGTTGGTTTTGTCCCGACAAGAGAAGCCAGGGATAATACGACTAAAGTCCTTAATCTACTATACATTGCAAACAACACCAGAACCCCATGTCTGTTCCTCGGGACGGATGCCGAAAAGGCTTTCGACCGAGTGAGCTGGAAATTTATGTTCGCTACTCTGAGACACATAGGGTTAGGGAACAAAATGCTAAATTGGATAGCTGCAGTGTATGCGGATCCAACAGCTAAAGTCCGGGCAAACGGGGTATTTTCGGAGGCTTTTCCAATTGCGAACGGCACTCGTCAGGGTTGCCCACTGTCCCCGTTGCTCTTCGCGCTATCCCTGGAACCCTTTCTGTGCCATATCAGGCTAAACCCTGAGATCTCGGGAGTAGAAATCAACAGGGAACAATTTAAAGTCTCCGCATATGCGGATGACTTGATGTTCTCCCTTGCAAAACCTAACATTTCCCTTCCTAATCTCATGAAAGAATTCCATACATATGGCCAACTAGCTAACCTGAAAATCAATTTCAGCAAATCCGAAGCGATGGGTATCGGGATTCCCCAGACACAACTTTCACGCCTCCAATCGAGCTTTCGTTTTAAATGGTCCACTACAGCCCTGAAATACTTGGGTACGTTTATACCCCCGACGTTCTCACAGTTGTTTAAATTAAACTTTCCGCCCCTTCTAAAGAAAGTTAAACAATTATTGGACAAATGGAACAGCGGGCTACACTCGTGGTTCGGCCGCTGCAGTACCCTCAAAATGTCGATACTACCCAAATTTCTTTATCTCCTGCAGACCATTCCGATACGCATTCCGGTAAACTATTTCAATCAAGTAAGAGCAGCATTCATCCATTTCCTATGGGCAGGGAAGAGGCCGCGTCTACACCGGGGGGTTCTTTCATTGCCTAAGTCTAATGGGGGCTTGGCAATGCCGGACCTCAGAACTTATTATAAAGCGACCCACCTAAGTAGACTAATTGATTGGTGCCGCCACACACACACCAAATTGTGGACACTAATTGAACAGGCTCAGAGTGTGATTCCACTATCTAGAGCACCTTGGTGCCACACAGCCCTCCCAATAGAAAACACCCGCCATCCTCTAATAGGTAACACAATTCGGATTTGCTCACAACTGATTCACTCCTCACCCCACTTCTCACGTAACTCACCGCTCCGACCCATATTGGGTAACCCTCAGTTTGAACCAGGTCTGAGAGATAGAAGATTTCGGATGTTGAAAGAGGAGGGTTTATACCAGGCCTCTCACTTTAGCAATATGGGGAGGTGGAAGACGATCTCGGAGCTTACGTATCCTGAAGGCCAGTTCCGACTAGATTTCCTAAGAGCTATGCAGCTTCATCATTATTTACGTAGTCTGACACCACCCCGTGATGCTAACCAAATCCCCACGACTATGGAAGTTCTCTGTACAGAATCAGGGATTCTACCACACTCACTCTCGCTTACCTACAAACTGCTTATTACACCACAGGGAGAGCACCAAACACAGAGTCTCACTAGATGGGAAAGAGAACTAAACTGTAACTTTACAACCAATAAAAAAACAACAAATTTTAACGTTTACCCATAAATCATCCATCTGCACCAAAATCCAGGAGACTAATTATAAAATCCTCACACACTAGTACAGAACTCCTGTATTACTTAAAAAAATCTTCCCCTCTACAACAGATGTCTGTTGGAGGTGTCAGGAAGAAAGAGGCACTCTCATCCATATTTTTTGGACCTGCTCTCGCATCCGGGATTTCTGGAGAGAAGTACGCCTGATAATCCAAAAATTCACTGACCGCACTGTCCCCGATGACCCAGCTTATTTTCTCTTGCACGCTACTGACACACCTACCCGGATTTACAAGAAATCAGTCGTAAGACACCTACTGGACGCAGCGAAGGCATGCATCCCCTCTTTCTGGAAATCCTCTCACACACCACCTATAGAATTTTGACTTCAAAAAGTTGAGGAAATAAATCATATGGAGGATCTAATCCTCACCAGCCAAAATAGACAGGAGACATATACTAAAACTTGGCAGATCTGGAATATCTTTAAATACTCTGAGGAGGGGAAAACCCTTCTAGGCAAGTGACGCCAAGCCATAGAGTATAACATTCGACTGCTAATACCTGACCTCGTGGTTGCCACCACGATCACCTCCCCTCCCCCCCCACTAAGATCACACCCCCCCCTCCCCCCCCCTCTCCTCCCTTATACCCCCACCCTTCCTCCACTTCTCTCTCCCTTACTTCTATGTTTACTTCAATTCTGTTCTTCTTTTCTTGATAATTTGCTTTTTCTTATTAAAATACAAAATCCACAGGGAATCGCTCACAAAAGGTATACAAACCCAGACACATCCTGATTTAATACAAGGTATATTTCAAGATAGAAAACATGGAAAAAACGGATCCTATTCAAGACCACTAGAACATTACAATTAATTCTCTTAACAACTACATTCACTCATATACCACACAAATTCTATAGTAATGTAATGCACTTCTCCTGGCCTGATGTGATGGCACTCTGATCCCTGTATGTGCATCTCTGTTATTATTATTACTATATGTACTGAACCTTGTTACATGTCCCTGTGAACCGGTTTCCTGTTATAAATAAATAATTTTACAAATGTATCTGCAATAAACTGGGTCACCTGTGACCATAAGGGTCGTATCCTATTACACTCCCACATCATATGCATAAACGTAGCTTCTGCCACTAGGCACTTATGACATATAGGGTCACCTCTTTTGCCCATCTTTTACAATCTGTGTGGAGTGGTCTTTATTTTTAATCTTATTTCTATTTTTATTTTTATGGGTTAGTTTTGGTTATCCTTTCCTTAAGAGAAATGTTGTGTTCATGTAAAGGAGTGGTCCAGCTGACTCATCTTAACATCAATTAAGAACATTGTGTCACCTGTAGTGGGCGTACATGATATCTAATGACACCAATTTGCTTGCTTGCGTATATATATATATATATATATATATATATATATATATATATATATGTCTTTGTCATTCTTTTAAAACTTAGCTATGAATAAGGACCTGCCATAACGGTGTGAAACGCGTTAGTGGTTTTATCCTTGCTGGATTTATCATAACAATAAAAAAATTGTTTTTCATTGGAGTGTGGCCATCCAGACCTTTTTGTTCTGTTTTTGCATATGGATGAATTTTAAAGATTTTTGTGGGACTTTTTGGTGGATTTGTTTATACTTGAATTTTTATTTGATGTTATGATTTTGGCACATGACAGCACAACACTTTATTTATATAAATCCTGGTATCATAGGATTCTGATATTTGTGAGTGCTGCTGTTTCTTCACTTTATTTATTTGTACTAATTTTGCACTGATTTTTGTTTCAGCAAAAAGCACAGATTTATTTTTATTATTTTAAACTGTGAACATGCAGCTGTGAATTGTTTAGTACATCGTTAAATTAATTTTAAATGCAAACACTGCAAGTAGCTGTTAATTCAACCACTTGCTTTCCTTGTACAGAAACACTTAGGTTGGGGGTGGGAGATACTGCACAAGGGGACAATCTGCTGTACTGCATTGCAATGAGCATGCTCACAGAGTAGGGAACAGAGTGACAGAGAGATTAACCCCAATATTCTGTTGCTTCTCCTGTCACTGTCCAGTCACAGTTTGGAGGAGGGACAAAACCTGTGATACTGAACTGCAACAGAAAATAAATAAGGTCTCCTGTCCTGCCAGACAAGGCTGTGCTGTGTGGCAGAGCTGTGTAAATCTCAAAACTTGATAGACAGATATATAAATCCTTTATATATGTAAAACAGCTCGTATTGTATCTGTGTGTTAAGAAGTTTGCATGGAGTTCAGCTTTAAAGGCTAAGTTCACCTTTTGCACCATATTACATGTAGGACTGTTTTTAAGGCAGGGCAAAAGGGGCAGCTACCGTGGGCCCCATCATTGTTGTGGGGCCCAAAGCAGCTGCCTCATACTTGCCAACTATCCCAGTTTAAATTCCTTTATCCCTTGAAGTTTTAGTACGTGCTGTGTCCCGATATCTTAGTGTAAAGTTCTGTTGCTGCTGCCCATCTCTGCCCTATTGCCATGTACAGATGACTCACCTGCAGACCCTGTATTTGCATGTAAATAACATGCATTGATATGTAAATAGCAGCAAAATTAATATGAAAATAGTCATGGGCTGCGGCATTGATATGTAAATAGAGGCGGCATTTATATGTATATCATGTCCCCCTGAGGTTATATCTACCACCACTTGCTGAATGCTGCCCACTGGGGAGGTAAAGGAGCATGCTTGAAAGTTCTGCCTTCAACTATAGTCATTAAGCCTAACATCAGCCTGTTCTGCAAAAGTAAGCAAATTGGAGGTGGAACCCTTCTTCAAAAAACCATTGGTGCCACAGCACCCTGAATTTTGGTGCATGTGCCGACGCATGAGGGTGTCATTAACAATTAATGGCACTGCTGTGTATCTGCTAAAGAGCCACATGTTTCTGTGATGTCAGGAAAGTGATTTTGCATGTATTCCCAACACACACAAATGTGAACGCAGGCTAAATGTCTCAGTTACATTGGTGGTCAGTGTAAATCTTCTCATTACATTGGGGTTTGGTGTACAATTATTTTATTCACACTAGTGGCCAGTGTGAAAGTCCCCCTTACATTGGTGGTCAGTGTAAATCCCTCTTTACATTGGTGGTTACTGTGAATACTCCTATTACATTTGTGGTCAGTGTAAATCTTCATTACATTGGTGGCCAGTGTAGAAACTCCTCTTTATATTGGTAATCATTAAAAAAATCCAATCTTGCATTTGTGGTCAGTCTCAAATCCTGCTGTACATTGGTGGTCCATGTAGAAGCCCCCTTTAAATTGGTGAGGAGTCCCCCTTACATTGATGGCCAGTGTAGAAATCCCCCTTTATTGGCTCTTGATTTAAAATCCCCCATTACATTGGTTGTCATTGTAAAATCTTCATAACATTGGTGATCAGTGTACATTTCCCTTTACATTGGTGGTAAGTGCAGAATTGCCCTTACAATGGTGGTCAGTGAAAATCCCCCTTTTACATTGGTGGTCAGTGTAAACCCCCCTAACTTTGGAGGTCGGTGTAGAAGTGTCACCTTACATTGGTGGTCAGTACAAATCTCCTCGAAAATGGTTGTCAGTGTAAATTTCCCCTTATATGGAGGTCATTGTATATTCCCCCTTACACTGGTGGTTAGTGTAAATGCTCTTATTACATTGGTGTCAGTGTAAAAATCCCTCTTTTCTATTTGTGGGCTGTGTAAAATCCCCTGTTACATGGTGGTCAGTGCAAATTTCTCTTCACATTGATGGTCAGTAGGGATGAGCTTCGAGTTCGAGTCAAACTCATGTTCATCTCAAACATCGGCTGTTCGCCGAACAGCGAACAATTTGGGGTGTTCGCGGCAAATTCGAAAGCCGCAGAACACCCTTTAAAAGTCTATGGGAGAAATCAAAAGTGCTAATTTTAAAGGTTTATATGCATGGTATTGTCATAAAGAGTGTTTGGGGACCTGGGTCCTGCCCCAGGGGACATGGATCAATGCAAAAAAAAGTTTTAAAAAGGGCCGTTTTTTCGGGAGCAGTGCTTTAAATAATGCTTAAAGTGAAACAATAAAAGTGTAATATTCCTTTAAATTTCGAACCTGGGGGGTGTCTATAGTATGCCTGTAAAGGGGCGCATGTTTCCCGTGTTTAGAACAGTCTGACAGCAAAATGACATTTCAAAGCAAAAAAAGTCATTTAAAACTACTCGCGGCTATTAATGAATTGCCGGTCCGACAATACACATAAAAGTTCATTGATAAAAACTGCATGGGAATTCCCCACAGGGGAACCCCGAACCAAAATTAAAAAAAAAAAGACGTGGGGGTCCCCCTACATTCCATACCAGGCCCTTCAGGTCTGGTATGGATATTAAGGGGAACCCCGGCCAAAATAAAAAAAAAAAAAATGGCGTGGGGTCCCCCTCAAAATCTATACCAGACCCTTCAGGTCTGGTATGGATTTTAAGGGGAACCCCGCGCCAAAATTTAAAAAAACATTGGCGTGGGGTCCCCTCAAAAATCCATACCAGACCCTTATCCGAGCACGCAACCTGGCAGGCCGCAGGAAAAGAGGGGGAGACGAGAGAGCGCCCCCCCCTCCTGAACCGTACCAGGCCACATGCCCTCAACATTGGGAGGGTACTTTGGGGTAGCCCCCCAAAACACCTTGTCCCCATGTTGATGGGGACAAGGGCCTCATCCCCACAACCCTTGCCCAGTGGTTGTGGGGGCCTGCGGGCGGGGGGCTTATCGGAATCTGGAAGCCCCCTTTAACAAGGAGACCCCCAGATCCCGGCCCTCTCCCCTGTGTGAAATGGTAAGAGGGTACAAAAGTACCCCTACCATTTCACAAAAAAAAAACTGTCAAAAATTTTAAAAATGACAAGAGACAGTTTTTGACAATTCCTTTATTTAAATGCTTCTTCTTTCTTCTATCTTCTATCTTCCTTCGGTTTCTTCCTCCATCTTCTTCTTCTTCTGGTTCTTCTGGTTCTTCCTCCGGTGTTCTCGTCCGGCATCTCCTCCGCGGCGTCTTCTTCTCTTCATCTTCTTCTCCGGGCCGCTCCGCATCCATGATGGGATGGAGGGAGGCTCCCGCTGTGTGACGCTTCTCCTCTTCTGACGGTTCTTAAATAAGGGAGGCCGGGGCCACCCGGTGACCCCGCCCCCTCTGACGTTACAGGGAATGCCACAGGGAAGTCCCCGTTCAAGTACCCGTGCGTCAGAGGGGGTGGGGTCACCGGGTGGCCCCGCCCTCTGTTATATTAGAACCGTCAGAAGAGGAGAAGCGTCACACAGCGGGAGCCTCCCTCCATTCCATCATGGATGCGGAGCGGCCCGGAGAAGAAGATGAAGAGAAGAAGATACCGCGGAGGAGATGCCGGACGAGAACACCGGAGGAAGAACTAGAAGAAACCGAAGGAAGATAGAAGATAGAAAAAAGAAGAAGCATTTAAATAAAGGAATTGTCAAAAACTGTCTCTTGTCATTTTTAACATTTTTGACAGTTTTTTGTGAAATGGTAGGGGTACTCTTGTACCCCCTTACCATTTTACACAGGGGGGAGGGCCGGGATCTGGGGGTCCCCTTGTTAAAGGGGGCTTCCAGATTCCGATAAGCCCCCCGCCCGCAGACCCTCACAACCACCGGGCAAGGGTTGTGGGGATGAGGCCCTTGTCCCCATCAACATGGGGACAAGGTGTTTTGGGGGGGCTACCCCAAAGCACCCTCCCAATGTTGAGGGCATGTGGCCTGGTACGGTTCAGGAGGGGGGGGCGCTCTCTCGTCCCCCCCTCTTTTCCTGCAGCCTGCCAGGTTGTGTGCTCGGATAAGGGTCTGGTATGGATTTTTGGGGGGACCCCACGCCAATTTTTTTTTTTTAATTTTGGTGTGGGCTTCCCCTTAAAATCCATACCAGACCTGAAGGGTCTGGTATAAATTTTGAGAGGGACCCCATGCCATTTTTTAAAAAAATTTTGGCCGGGGTTCCCCTTAATATCCATACCAGACCTGAAGGGCCTGGTATGGAAAGTAGGGGGACCCCCCACGTCTTTTTTTTTAAATTTTGGTTCGGGGTTCCCCTGTGGGGAATTCCCATGCCGTTTTTATCAATGAACTTTTATGTGTATTGTCGGACCGGCAATTCATTAATAGCCGCGAGTAGTTTTAAATGACTTTTTTTTCCTTTGAAATGTCATTTTGCTGTCAGACTGTTCTAAACACGGGAAACATGAGCCCCTTTACATGCATACTACAGACACCCCCCCGTATGAAATTTAAAGGAATATTACACTTTTATTGTTTCACTTTAAGCATTCTTAAAAGCACTGCTCCTGAAAAAACGGCCATTTTTAAAACTTTTTTTTTGCATTGATCCATGTCCTCTGGGGCAGGACCCAGGTCCCCAAACACTTTTTATGACAATAACTTGCATATAAGCCTTTAAAATGAGCACTTTTGATTATTCATGTTCGTGTCCCATAGATTTTAGCGGTGTTCGCGTGTTCGAGCAAATTTTTTGCCTGTTCGCAAGTTCTGGTGTGAACCGAACAGGGGGGTGTTCAGCTCATCCCTAATGGTCAGTGGAAATCCCCCCCTAACATTGGTGGCCATTGTAAATTCCCCATTACATTGGTAGAATCCTCCACGATATACTTGCCAAAGATTTCTAGCTTTGCTCTACATGATTCAGAATCTGCCACAGTGTACTGCCTCCTAACTAATCCCATCCCCCCACCACTGCCACTGATCCCATCAACCCCCCAGCATTGCCACCGATCACACACCCCCTCCCCCAGCATTGTCACTGATCCTAGGAGTCCTAGGATTCCTAGGAGTTTCTGTCTATTGATGGGTCCCCTCACCTCCCCAGTTCATGGTGTGCATGCAGTGAGGAGATGATGTGCTGTAACCTTTAGCAACCAATCAGTGAGCAGTAATGCTGTGCACTAACCTCTTGCAACCAATCATTAAATGGTAAGGATATGCAGTAACCTCTAGGAACCAATCAGTGAGCAGTAATAATGTGCAGTAACCTCTAACAACCAATTCGTGAGTGGTAAAGATGTCCAGTAACCTCTAGCAATTAATCAGTGAGCAGTATTGATGTACAGTAATCTCTAGCGACCAATCAACAAGCAGAAGTCATGTGATGTAACCTCTAGAAAATAAACAGTGAGCCATAATGTGTGCTGTAACCTCTAGCAGCCAGTCAGTGAGCGGTAATGATACTGTGTAACCTCTGGCAAACAATCGCAATCGCTGCCTGATCTGATTCAGTAAACTGATTTTGAGTCTAGCTGTTGTTTATTGTATGTCTCAGAGCATGTGGAGTGCAAAATTTCATGGAAGAGGGGGCCCAAGAAAATGTTTGCCCAGGGTCCAGTCAATAATAAAAACAGCCCTGATTACAAGTTACACCTGTATTTAGGGCAACATTTTTTCCCCAAGAAGAAGGGTGTAACATTTACTGTGGTGAAAATGCCTCCCCTCCTACACTCAACCTACTCTGGTTCTTTCCCCTGCACCCACTGTCAATTTAAAATCAGTGGCACCCCACACAGCTGTGGCATTCATTCACAGGGATCTACAAGTCTGTCTGCTGCCACCACAGCAGACAAACTTGCAGTTGTCAATATTATGAATGCAGTAATCAGTGCACTCACAGTTCATTGAATCTTCCTCCAGCTCTTCAATTGCCCTACATAAGTATGAACTGGAGCAAGTGTTTGCAGTTATCCACTGGTCAATGCTTTGCAGGCTCCTCTAAAAAACGAATTCATTTTTTTTCAAAGGTATACCGAGCCTTTGAATGACAATACTGGTTGTAGTTATTGTATAATTTTAACACTAGGTGGAGCTGTTCTACATTCTAATATACAGTAGTAGTAGGAAAGATCCCAACTTCCCAAGTAAAGTATTCGGATAGAAATTACATGGCTTTATTACAGTTCAATATAAATCACAAATAAACATTTGTGTTTCTAGTTTTTTCTACTTTTTATTTAATTAGTGTTTAATATTCTGATTGACCTTCTCAAAAAAGACAAAAAGATTAAATTAATATTAAATCTTCGGTGTCTTTTTAGCCGGATGTGGCTCGCAGCAGGGGTCCGGTGCGTCCCTGTTCTCCGTTTCAGGGAAGATTTTTTGGCTGAATTCGGCCCTGAAACAGAGCCAAGAACTCACAGGACTCCTGTGCAATCTGCTCCACAGCCGCCACGGAGATGTGTAAATCTGCTCCATTGTAAGCCTGTCACTATTTCCTGTAATGCGAATTGGATGCGGTGAAACCCACATCCAATTCACACTAGTGTGAACCCAGCCTCAAGTGGTAGCAAACCACACCAATTTTATTTTTTTAAATCCTGTAAGGTAAAGGCGATGCATCCTAGCACATTATGAAGTACTTACCCTAGAACAAAGCCCTCCAGTGGCACGCTGTCACCGCTGAGAGGGCTTCCATCTTCACCAGGTCTTCCTACCGGCTTCGCATGCGTCAGCTGTCCGATTTGCCGCACTGCAATGACATCACTACCACACATGCATGCGGGACTCTCGGACCCTGGCACGTGGTTCTGAAGGGACGGCATACCTGTGCTGGTGACATCACTGGCTGCATGCAGTGTGAATATCTCCTAAACAGTGCAAGTTTAGGAGATATTCACGGTACTGTGTAATAACAAGACACATCTTTAACACATTGAGCATAAAAAAAAAAAAAAAGTAAAAACCCCAGTAAACTATTTGTTAAAATTCCCAACTCAGCATTTGCAGTTTACAACTAATTCTGCCGGCTCCTGAACTTTCAGTGTTCACAGAAAAGAGTTAGCAGCGAACAGTGCAGTCTCCAGTCAGTCTGTTAGCTGTAAGGGTGGTGTCATAGGATACTGCTAGTCGCGGCTGGTGTTTTTTTCTTTTGGGGGGGGGGGGCGGCAAACAGACACCCCCCAGTCGGTCGGCGGTGGCAACCCCCCCTCTGGGAGGACAGCCGGGACATCAAAGCCCCGCACTTACCCCATCTAGGAAGCATGCGGGCCATGCATCCCCCTCCTCCTCCTCCTAGGTGTCCAATAGGATTGCCTGACCTTTCAGCCAATCGGGAAATGGGTATCAGGTCCGTGCTTCCTGATTGGTGGAGAGGCGATTCAGTGCTAGAAAAGTGAAAATTCATTTGCTTTTCTAACACACCTGGGCGGGCTCCGATCGCAATGCTCTGCGCTCCGTGTCAACCCTATTTTGAAGCCTATTAGAGCCTATGGCTCTAATCAGGAGCTTAAAAAAACACCCCCGCTGCTGCACTGTAATTCATGTGCCCGGTGTCCTGAAAGGGGCCGAATGCGTGAATGGGGGTGGCCGCAGCCGTAGATTGATTCATGCTATGCATGGATCTATCCATTAGGTATATAAGGGGTGGCGTAGATAGAGGGGGCGGCGCCCGTGCGCCCTTAATGGACAGGCCACCCCTGGATACTGCAAGAAAAAAAAGCCACCCTGAAACAGGAAACTTGGGGCAGTGGTGGGGGTGATTATATGGTGCTAAGATGACTAGTGCACTAGGGCGAATGTGTGAAGGACTGTGGGGGTAAATATAAGTATAAAAAGTCTCATTAAAGTCACAAGAAATAAAAATTTGTAAGAAATCTTCAATTGGGAGTCACTGGAAGTCACTGAACAAACTGTGTAAAACCACAAATGATGGTTGCAGCTGCCATGTAAAGTGATGGTATCACTTGGTATGCACCCGCTGCCTATCAGATCCATCAGCCGGCTTCCTGCAGGACTCACCATCACCACTCTGCATTGGTCTGGGCCAGTGTTTCTCAACTCCAGTCCTCAAGGCACACCAACAGGTCATGTTTTCAGGATTTCCACTATTTTGCACAGGTGATTTGATCAGTTTCTTTGCCTTAGTAATTACCACAGCCATTTCGTCTGAGGGAAATCCTGAAAACATGACCTGTTGGTGCGCCTTGAGGACTGGAGTTGAGAAACACTGGTCTGGGCCATCCTTGGCTCCAACCCTGCTTATTTATCAGCCACCCTGCTGACTTCTCCAGCTCCCTGCAACACTTCCATCATTACTCTGCACACCATCCTGGGCCATCCACGGCTCCAGCACTGCCTGTCTCAGCCGCAACCCTGCCGAGCTCTGCATTTCCTCTCAATGGATGTCATGCTTTTAACTTCCTAATAAATGTGAATGTATTTCTTTTTTAATTGCCCTTCTATTTGATATGTCTACACTTAGTTGGTGGCGCTCCCTGTGTTTTTTTTATTGCTTTAGAGAACTTGGGGCAGAGGTCATGGCACCAGCTTTGACTGGAACACAGGCAGCACAGTGCCTGTGTGCCTGCATAGCAGCACTAGGATTGTTGGTTTGAATCCAAACCACGGCACTACATGTCTGGACTTTGCATGTTCTCCTTGTGCCTGCGTGGATTTCCCTTGGGTCTCCGGTTTCTTCCCACACTCCAAAGACATGTTGGAAGGTAATTGGACCCTGTCTAATTTGGCCCTAGTGTGTGCGTATGAATGTGAGTTAGGGACCTTAGATTATAAGCTCCTTGAAGGCAATGACCGATGTGAATGTACTCGATATATGTAAAGTGCTGCATAAATTAACAGCACTATATAAGTACCTTCGGGTCTGGTATGGATTTTTTAAGGGGAGCCTCATGCCACAATTTTTAAAAAATGGTGTGGGGGCCCCCCAAAATCCATACCAGACCGTTATCTGAGCATGCAACCTGGCAGGCCTGGATAGGGGAGGCGAGCGAGTGCCCCCCCCTCCTGAACTAAAACAGGCCACATGCCCTCAACATTGGGGGCATGCTTTGGGGCAGGGGGGCTCTGCCCCCCGCCCAATGCACCTTGTCCTCATGTTGATGGGGAGAAGGGCCTCTTCCCCACAACCCTGGCCAGGGGTTGTGGGTGTCTGTGGGCACACTTACTCATTCACCAAAAAAGTGGCAAAAAGAAATGAAAAAAAAACAAAGACAGCTTTTGACAATTCCTTTAAAAAAAAAAAAAAAAATGTCCCCCCCGGTGTAAAGGGGGCTTCCAGATTCCGCTAAGTCCCTTGAATGCAGACCCCCACAATCACTTCCTAGGGTTGTGGGAAAGAGGCCCTTCTCCCTAACAACATGGGGACAAAGTGCATTGGGCAGGGGGAAGAGCCCCCTTGTTAAAAGGGGCTTCCAGATTCCAATAAGCTCCCTGCTCGCAGACTCCCCACAACTCTGGCAATCAACATAGGGACAAGGGGCTTTGGGGTGCCCCAAAGCACCCCCCCATGTTGAGGGCACGTGGCCTGGTAGTTTTAGGGTGGGGGTGCTCGCTCGTTCCCCTCTTTCCTGGCCTGCTAGGCTGCATGCTTAAATAATGGCCTGGTAAGGATTTTGGGGGGAGACCCCATGCCATTTTGGTTTGGGGTTCCCCTCAAAATCCATTCCAAACCTAAGGGTCTTGTATGGATTTGGGGGGGACCCCACACCAAAGAAAAAAATAAATGGCGTTGGATCCCCCCAAATCTGGTATGGATGGGGGGGCCCACGCTGTTTTTTTTTTTTTTCTTTATTTTTCATTGCTTTCTTGCAATCTTGCAGTTCTTTGGTTTACAGTTACATTTAGCTGATGAATCATTGGTTGTTAAAGACGCAGTGGCCGGCTTCCCAGCCAACTCCTTAACAATCAGCTAATATTAAAGATGCCCAGTGGCCACCAGCTTTGCATCTGAACCATATGTGGAAATCGCAGCTGAACAGCTGCTTTGGAAATATGCAGTGAAAACGGCGACTGCCTAATTTGCCTAATTAACCACTTGCTTACTGGGCACTTTTACCCCCTTCATGCCCAGACCAATTTTCAGCTTTGAGCAATCTCACACTTTGAAGGACAACACTATACCCATATGAAAATGTTCTCTTTTTTTTTAACACAAATAGAGCTTTCTTTTGGTGGTACTTATTCACCACTGGGTTTTTCATTTTTTTGCTAAACAAGCAAAAAAAGACCAAAAATGTTGGAAAAAAAAAAAAACGTTTTTCAGATTTTGTTATAGAATTTTGCAAACAGATCATTTTTCTCCTTCATAGATGTGTGCTGATGAGAGGGCACTGATGGGCACTAATAGGTGACACTGATGGGCACTGATGAGGCAGTACTGGTGGGCACTGATCAGGAGGCACAAAGAGGTGGCACTGATAGGCAGCACTGATGGCAACTGGTAGGCGGCACTGATAAATGTCATTGATGATGAGGCCCAGATGGGCACTGATAGGTGTCAGCGATTAGCAGTACTGATGGGCACTGATAGATGGCACTGGTGAGCATTGATTAGTGGCACTGGTGGGCACTGATTATCGGCACTGATTAGCGGCACTGGTGGGCACTAAGGAGACCGATGTCCCTCCAACAGAAGCCAGTTAATGGCTTTCTTCTTTCCTTCATATTGACAGCATGAGGAGAAAAAAAAAAGCCAATAACCAGCTTCTGTTTACTTCCATGATCATTGGCTGACAGCTGATCACATGGTAAAGGGCCTGCTGTGATTGAACCTTTACCTGATCTGTGATCAGCCGAGCCCCAAGTCCCAAGTCCCAGAGCGAGAATGTCAATGTACGTCCTCTCGGCATTTTAGGCCAGTGCTGTAGCTGTCTTTCGGCTATAGCGTGGTCGGCAAGTAGTTAAAGAGCCGCCTCTGGTTATCATTTGCCTTGAATGTACGTAATTGTTATGGGAAACTGCTGAATTGATGGGTTTTGTCCAGCTTGAACTCTAATGGGCCATAGCACAGTTTACTTTAGTATTTAGAAGTGGAATGGAGGAAATAACATCAACTTGGAGCAGAAGCGAGGATGGCCCGGGTGACGGAGGGCTCTGGCAGAGATAATTCATTGGGTCTAGATGTATCCCTCCTGGGCACCCGTCTATTGTCAGCATTCCTTGGCTACATCTTAGGACCCTGCCTAGGAAGCTGCCTAGAACCACAATATAGTGAGGCCACACAAGTGTCTATAGTGATGTGTGGTTCCTGCCCTGCTTTATGCTCTAAAGGTGCCATGGACCCTGTATGTGTGAAAGAGAACTGGTAGGAAGGCTCAAGTTATGCTCTACTCCTTCTGAAATACAATCTAGCAGAGCCAGATCTTACTCAGAAATTCAGCGTGGATAATATAATTTGATGAGTGATGGTAGCCTTGTTCTGTAAGTCTTGGCCACAATGCTCTCCAGTCACTAAGAGTTGGTTACAACCATTTAATTCTGTTAGCATTAACAATCTACTTTAAAGCTTAAAAAATGTCAGTAACAAGTGGAGCAGATAAAAAGGTGCAGAGAGAGAGGAAGAAAGGTGTAGATGGTAAACATTTAACTGTGCAATATTTGTGTGCAGTTTTACAATAACTTTTTATGCTTTCTGTTTACTCTTAGCGCTAATCTAACTGGATATTTCCTAAACACCACAGATTTTTAGATTAAAGACATTAAGCTCTAAAAAAATACAACTAATGAGCATATGCTGTTATTAGCTATTTCTAAACCTGGCAATCTGTTAGCTCAGTAGTCAAACATGGGTCTTTGGTACTTGTCCATGGTAGCATGACAAATGCAATGTAAATGAGGAAAAGAAAGACAAGCTTATTGAATAAACATTGTGATAAGCAATGTGCTAAGGACAAAGTGCATTACCTAAAGGAACCAAACAGAATCCATCTTGTACTCACCTGATTTTAGTAAGGTCCATTCTGGTTGTTTGCTATGAGTTACCACACTTTGCACTACACATGGTGCTTTTCTGTCTACTATCTAATTTATTTATTTACTTTTAATTTATTAAAGTAGACCTAACCCAATTACAAATGCTCATTGAGCATGCATGCTCTATCTTTGTCACCTTCAGGATGCCCTCTGAGAAAGTCTGAAGGAGATTAAAGGAGCTCAGCGCTGAGATTCAAAACAGGATGTCAATAATTTGCTGTCTTTAGGAGTCTGGACACTGGGCTAAACAGAAGACACAATCCCATCTAATGGCTATACCCCTGCATGTATTGAACAAGCTCAGTATAACTAATGCCGCGGGCGGACTTGAAAGTGCACGTGGAACTGCAGTCGCTGTAGATCTAAGGGGGACATGCAAGTAAAAATAAACAGCATTTTAGCTTGCACATGATTGGATGATAAAATCAGCAGCGCTTCCACTCATTTCAGATCTACCCCTCAGATTTACAGTGACTGTACTTTCAAGTGCACTTGTAGTGCAAAGTGGATTTGCCTTTCGTAAATAAACCCCTCAGTGTCACACTGGAACCCTGGATCCCATATAGTTACTAAGGGAGAGGTCTCTTTAGGGTTTTAGGGCACTGCAGAGTTTCTTACTATTTTTTTCTACCTTAAGCCTACTGGCCCCTTTTACTAGCAACCTTTCCTCATACTGCAGTTTCTTAAAGGGCACAGTTAAAGTGTATCTAAACCAAAAAAGAAAAATGTAAGCTTGACTACATTTTTGGTGTGTTGAATATACCTTTGCAAATGTTTTGGTATACCTTTTTTAATCAGTACACATCTGTTGATCTTACCAGAAATCTTCTGAGCTGATAATTTCCTGTGCTCTCTGCTTGTGTTGATTCAGGTATCTCTGAGGATTTTTGAACCACTCCCCTCTGTTTTATGTAGACTAGGAGGGGGTAGGATTCCATAGCTCTATCTTGTTTCTGTTGTCCTGACACAGAATGGTGAATAAGTGTTCTCATGCCGAGCCTAGAAGTGTGTTAATGGCAATGTGTTAAAATGAAAATAAAGGGAATAAAAGCTTGAAAAAAATGCAACCACCACATGAGACTGATAAATATCAATTTATTGCATTTTTATTTTTGGATTTATGTTACCGGTCTCAAAATATCAATTAAGAGAGACGATGATTGTAGACGTGATGAGGTAATGTGATTAGCTCGGCGGGGACTGCAAAGACTTACACAAACAGCAGAAGATACGACCACTCATTTTTATGGCTGAAGCAGTTTCACTTTTACATAACAATACATATGCTACATTTTTATAGTCTTTGCTTAGAAATAAAAAAAATGAATATGGACTTTGGGGTGTCTGTTTTGTCTTTTATGTGACCATATAAACCCCAGTCAGTCACATTTAGTCTCTAAATTGGAGCACACTTACAGAAACTGGTCAGGACTTGTGCTGGTGTGCTGTACAGCAGCATTCTGGGTGCTACATGTGGGTATTCCCTACCTCATCCTGTACTGCTGCTCGCTGCCAGGGAAAGGTCAAGAGTGTAAGTGAGAAGCTGGTTTATTCCTTCATGGCACCAATCCACATCCTTCCTAGCAGCAGTGGGAAGGTATGCTGCAGCTTCAGCCAATGGAACAAACCTCTCCTCCACTCCAGCCACACTGAGCACCTGCTATATACAAGTAACATCGCTGACATGCAGGGGGACAAGAAAATCCCAATTTGAATGTCATACATAACTTTCCTGACAAGAGGATAAAAGCAAGTTCCCAATAATCACTTAACCTCTGGAAGGTTTTATCCCCTTAATGACCAGGCTACTTTTTGCTTTTTGCACTGTGCTACTTTAACTGGCAATTGCGCAGTCATGCAACACTGTACACAAATTAAATTTGTATAATGTTTTTTAAAAAAAAAATAGAGCTATCTTTTGGAGGTATTTAATCACCACTTGTTTTTTTTTAATTTTTTTATTTTGCTATATAAATGAAATAATATCGCAATTTTGCGAAACAAAACCCTATGTTTTACTTAGTTTCTGTTATACAATTTTGCAAATAATCTTTCTTCATAAACTTGGGCCAAATGTATTCTGCTACATTCCTTTGGTAAAAATAACCCAAATCAGTTAAAGCTGATGTTTAGCATAAATATAAATATTTTTTGGGATACGGCACTAAACACATTAGCTGTAATGGTGTGAATCCCATTACCTGCAGCTGGCTACTTCTGTTAAAAATCATCCCAGCAGTGTCTTTTCCACAGCCACCAGATACTGTCCTGAGTGGCTGTCCTCCAGCTCTGTGAAAGTTAGCATCAGCAGCTGCCATTGAGAAAAGTTGCATTGTTTTTTGGAACAAGCAGTGTACATTAGTTGTGGTCATGTGCACTGCTCTGTGCACGCTACAAATCACATAGTCCATAGTCCCTAATCTATTTAGTGAGCAACAGAGGATGGCTACATTCTTACATACAGAGGGACCAAGGAGAATAAACGTCGCTCCACTTTAACAGGGTTTGGATCAAAGCAGTAAAGGAATTTGGAGAAAACTGAGAGCGATAAGGGGTACATTTTAGCTAAACTAACTTCACTTCTGTTGAGAAAATAAAAAATCCCCTTTGGGGGATCAATGTACACTGCATGTGTTTTAACCAACTTTGTTGAAGATTCCTACCTGCTTCTGCTGTGCAGAAATAGCTGTTTGTTGTGTGCAGAGTGAATCTGAATGGGAGTGACTTTTTCTTTATTAATCAGCTAATGCACTTGCAATGCTCTAATGAGGATGGTTGCAGGGTCTGCATACCCTCAGAAGTAATTAACCCTTTGAAAGTATCTTGTACTCGACAGGGCTGCCCCCTGTCTCCCCTGCTCTTTGCTATCGCCATCGAGCCGCTAGCGGCAGTAGTAAGGGCTAATCCAAAGATTATTGGGCTGAGGTATGGTGAACTACAGGAGAAGACTATGTTGTATGTAGACGACATGATGCTCTTTCTGGGAGACACCAATGCCTCTCTGGCAGAGGTGACAGCCGTTATATCAAAATTCGGGCACTATTCGGGCTTGACCATTAACTGGTCCAAATAAGCCTTGACGGTGCTTGATGGGGATCAGGCGGTGGATCGGTAGTAACTTCGTTCAAATACTTGGGAATTCTAATATCGCCTAAACTTACGGACTATTGCCCCTTAAATATACACCCTTTACTATCAAGATTTCGGGACAAAATTAACACATGGAATAATCTAAAAATTTCTCTGGCAGGCAAGGCTAACTTAATTAAAATGATACTAATGCCACAGCTATTATACTTCCTTCACAACTCCCCAGTTGTGATACACCTGAAAATATTCAGGGTGGTGAACACCCTCTTTAGACGCCTAATATGGAACACAGGTCCCCCCAGTAAATTAGAACAGTTGCAATGCCCCAAGGACAGTGGAGGATTGGCAGTGCACAATCCTTGGCTGTACTACATTTCGGCCCAAATGCAGCATCTGGTGGGATCCATGGAACAAGACCCGATGGGCTCATCGGCACGACTGATGCTGATTGGCTCAGGAGCAAAGACTGTTCCGATGGGTTTTCACAAATCAAATAAGCAGACACCCACGTTTAATCTGATCCAGAAAATATGGAACAAGGGCAGGCAGATACAAGAGGTGATGGGCTTCACGGAATACAGTCCAATATGGGGGAATCGTTCATATGTCGAACTAGCAAAATTACAACAGGGCCCCAGGTGGCGCTCCTTTGGAGTGACCTTGATATCACAAATATTTCAAAACGGCAAGTTACTGTCCTTCCCTGAGCTGCGGAACAGATATAACGTGCCCTCTACCATGTACTACTCATACCTACAGCTCAGACACGCTGTGGCCGCGCAGGGGGACGCTAGCCAATGGATACTGTCGCCTACCCCCATTTTCCACTTACTTCAAACTAGCACTGAAACCAAAGGGATCATCTCACAATGTTACCAGATGCTATTGACGCACCACTTAAAAGCACACCCCACTAAGGCAGTATACCTATGGGAAAAGGATGTAGGTCCACTCACAGGAGAACAATGGGATGAAGTCTTGCAGTCTGTTACTATCTGTTCCCTTAATGTGGCCCAAAAATTTTCCCAACTCTACATAGTACTCCAGGTGCACTCCACTCCACTTAGACTGCATAGGATGGGCAGGAGACCAGACCCCCTATGTGGCAGATGCGGGCGACACCAAGGAGATCTCATTTACTTGCTCTGGAGGTGCCCAAAGCTTCACCGGTACTGGAGTGCAGTGCTGGAGACACTTAATAGAGTGTTCCAGACGACTGTCCCTCTAGACCCAATTCACTGTATTTTAGGGGTGTTGGAGGACGTTGTCCCTGAAGAAATGGCTAGAATAGCATTCTCTAGAGCCCTGTTTCAGGCCCGCAAGCTCAAACTAATGGGCTGGAAATCGGTCTCCCCACCCACGGTGGCCTCATAGATATCACATATGGGAAACACTTTGATCATGGAAAAGTATATATATCAACACAGAGGCAGTCCGAACAGATTTGAAAGAATATGGGCACCTTGGCTAGACACCCCAGGATTAAGCCCCAGGGAGCTTGTGATGTCCAGACTATTGCAATGCCCGGCGGGCGGATCTTAATGGGCTGGAGGTAGATCATACCAAATGCACGGTAGCAATATAAATGTCCCATCAAATTGTAGACTTGTTGGTTAAGAGGAAAGAATAACTGTACTGAACGTTATGAAGATTGTACATTTTACTTCTTTATTGTCTACATACACTTTGTCTGTACATTGGAAACTGTTTGAATTTGTTCAATAAACACCTTTTTGATTAAAAAAAAAAAAAAAAAAAAGAAAGTATCTTATCAACAATACAATTTTTGTTGCAAGGGGTGCCTAAAATCTGACTATATTGTGCAGACTTCTGGGAAAATCAGCGAGCCAATCACACAAGCAGGAATGACATTTCTTGTCAATGCTGCGGATTGAAAATGAAAAATAATTTTTAATAACATTACATTTACAATATGGCTTGTGTAGCAATTGCATTTGCTATAAAGTATTTTTTTTTTTATTTGTTATATTTTTCCCATGAAAATATAGAGTTACCCTTGAAAAATACATACTTAAATTAATTTTTTTAAAACCAGAGCCTAATAACACCTTAATTGGACCTAATATTGCTTTCATCGACTGTATTGCTAAGTTCACTTTACCAGACATGTGGTGATGGAGGCATCCAGGAGAGCACATTTACTCTTGTTACTTGGCATAGTTTTATCATATTGAGCTGGAATTCAGTACATCATCCCTACTCCCACAGATCATTGATGTAGAATACCTCCCAGGGGTATCTCTGACCATTCTCCACTTGCATTCACCCTTTAGGTACCCTGGGTCAGGGGGCATCTGCCATGGAGAAGGAACTCTATATAATTATCTAACAGTGTATGTAATCTTGTCTTCTGCATAATGGATTTTATGGATGCTTGACTTTTGGAAGAGCAAATTGTTGATGCAGCTTTTCCTATACCACTTGAACAGGTCTATACAGAGGTCCTGCAGATATTCAGAGAACTTGCAGTGTTCAGCCAATGCCTGCTTGATGTTTGCTATCTCAACTTTTCTTGTCTGACAAAGTTCATGTCTTCCTTTCATTTTTTTGGAAATTGGGTTGATGACCTCTTTCTTTGCGATTCCTTGCTCCTGTGAATAAACCGGCTTTTTGTAAAGTCTGCGGGTTTGCAATGATCTTTTATTTTTTATATTCAAGTGAGATGTTATGCTCTTCAGTTGAACAGGAATTTTTCATGTTACCTGGAAGATTAGTACCGGTGAAAGTTGTCTCCCATTGCAGTCTCATGATTCTTTTCTGATGGTGAAGTAAGCACCAGAAAGATTCTCTTGGAGAGTTTCTCCGGGCTCCCGACAAATTACATCTAGGACTGATTTTTGGATGGGAATCTTCAGGTTCTCCATTTCACTATCAAAAACTTCTACTGGAGAAAATTTGGTGCTTAAAGCTGAACTCTATCCATAACAACTTGATAAAACTAATGTTCTTTAGCAAGAAACATACATTCCTCATTAATAATTATGCTACCAAAATTAGTGTGTGCTGAAAATTACCTCCAGCATTGCTACTGTTTTCTTCTTGCTGGAGGCTGCCATTTTGCTGAAGCCCCTGAGCAGCCGTAATTCATAAAGCGGAACTAAACCCATTCGATTTAACGGTTTCAAAAACAGTTACATTCCTGGAATGCCCAGATTGCTAACTGTCATATTTGCTTGTGTCCTTAACCAAACTGTCAAACCATCAAATGACTGGTGTCATAACTGATTACATGTGCAGCACCTTATTAGTTTCAGAAGCAGTAAAACAGAAGCAGTTTCCTTGGCTGTAAAGGATAGGGGTGTTTATTACGCTTTAAAGTGGAACTTTAGTCAGAAAATTAAATCCTGCTCGATCACTTTAGGCTGGCCCCTTTTGCAGGTATAGATATGTTTAACATTAAAAATAAGTGTCTATACTGTTTAAAATCCAGTAATACACTGTCTCACCCTGCTCTGCACATGCTCAGTTGCTCTCTATTTTAGGCATTTTTATGCACTGCGGAGTTTGTAGAGGCCGATCTGCTCTCAACCTTAAAGTGGGATTAAACCCTACTATCCTTTACAGCCAAGGAAGGAAGCTTCTGTTTGATCTGCAACTGCCATGGTGCTGCACATACGATCAGTTATGACTCCAGCCATTTGATAGCTCGACAGTTTGGTTGAGGACACAAGCAAATGTGACAGTTAGCAAGTAGGGATGAGCTTCGAGTTCGAGTCGAACTCATGTTCGACTCGAACATTGGCTGTTCGCAAGTTCGCCGAACAGCGAACAATTTGGGGTGTTCGCGGCAAATTCGAATGCTGCGGAAGACCCTTTAAAAGTCTATGGGAGAAATCAAAAGTGCTAATTTTAAAGGCTAATATGCAAGTTATTGTCATAACAAGTGTTTGGGGACCCAGGTCCTGCCCCAGGGGACATGGATCAATGCAAAAAAAAGTTTTAAAAACGGCCGTTTTTTCAGGAGCAGTGATTTTAATAATGCTTAAAGTCAAACAATAAAAGTGTAATATCCCTTTAAATTTCGTACCTGGGGGGTGTCTATAGTATGCCTGTAAAGGGGCGCATGTTTCCCGTGTTTAGAACAGTCTGACAGCAAAATGACATTTTGAAGGAAAAAACTCATTTAAAACTACCCGCGGCTATTGCATTGCCGACAATACACATAGAAGTTCATTGATAAAAATGGCATGGGAATTCCCCAAAGGGGAACCCCGAACCAAAATTTAAAAAAAAAAATGACGTGGGAGTCCCCCTAAATTCCATACCAGGCCCTTCAGGTCTGATATGGATATTAAGGGGAACCCCGGCCAAAATTTAAAAAAAAAAATGACGTGGGGTTCCCCCTAAATTCCATACCAGAGGTCTGGTATGGATTTTAAGGGGAACCCCCGCGCCAAAAAAAAAAAAAAAAAAAAAAAAAAACGGCGTGGGGTCCCCCCAAAAATCCATACCAGACCCTTATCCGAGCACGCAACCTGGCAGGCCGCAGGAAAAGAGGGGGGGACGAGAGTGCGCCCCCCCCCCTCCTGAACCGTACCAGGCCACATGCCCTCAACATTGGGAGGGTGCTTTGGGGTAGCCCCCCAAAACACCTTGTCCCCATGTTGATGAGGACAAGGGCCTCATCCCCACAACCCTGGCCGGTGGTTGTGGGGGTCTGCGGGCGGGGGGGGCTTATCGGAATCTGGAAGCCCCCTTTAACAAGGGGACCCCCAGATCCCGGCCCCCCCCTGTGTGAAATGGTAAGGGGGTACTTACCCCTACCATTTCACTAAAAAACTGTCAAAAATGTTAAAAATGACAAGAGACAGTTTTTGACAATTCCTTTATTTAAATACTTCTTCTTTCTTCTATCTTCCTTCATCTTCTGGTTCTTCTGGTTCTTCTGGCTCTTCTAGTTCTTCCTCCGGCGTTCTCGTCCAGCATCTCCTCCGCGGCGTCTTCTATCTTCTTCTCGTCGGGCCGCTCCGCACCCATGGCATGGGGGGGAGGCTCCCGCTCTTCTCTTCTTCTTTTCTTCTCTTCTTCTCTTCTTCATTCTTCAGAATTGTTTAAATAATAAAGTAAGCCTAGGGGCAAGCAAGTCCAAGTGCTGGGTATAAAACTTGGTGGAAAGTCTGTCCCCCAGGGTCTTCCCTGACTTGAGTTGAGTCATGGCCAGGTCTAGGAAGGGCAATCCCATCCAGATACATATGTAGGGCAGATGTATTATAGGTCACACGGGATGAATACAATTGTCGGTAGTAACTAAGAAACCTATTATTTATGACAATGGGCGACCTCAGTAGTCCCCCATCGGAATCCTTGACTCCACTAATGTGTATCATGGCGAATTGGCCCTTGGCAAGCCATGCCAACATCCTACTATTCTTATTGCCAAGTTCAAATATTCTCTGCGCTGTATCCAACATAGATTTTTGGGTCAAGTCCACTCGGAGCAAGGATAGCCACTGCAATGCAACCTGCTAGGCCCCATACGCAGTAGAGTTAGGGCCAGCAACATAGGCAGCCTCCTTATCAATCCAATCCTGGCATACACCTTCCTGCAAGGATCCTCAGGATCCTCTATCTAGTACCTGGACAACCTCCACAGCCTCTCCCCCGGAACCCCGAACCTCAGCTTGATGCACACCGGGGCATGATCCGAGACACCCTGTCAAGCATGGTGCGATTGGCAAAAATTAAGTAAATGTGTGAGAACATCTGATAGGACGCAGAGTGACACAAAAACTCCCGAAGGGCAGGATGAAAGTGTCGCTGGGCATCCACCAGATCGAAAGCACTCAACCTCTAGGCCAGGCCGGGAGACCATCGGGAGGCAGAGGTAAATCTGTCCAGATCTGAAGTAGGTGTCATATTAAAGTCCCCTGGTAAAGCACTTTATCCACCCCATATGCCATCACTAATTGCATAAGAGTACCAAGTTATGACATATCCACAGGGGGCGGTAAATATAGACCGACTAGTACCAGGGGAACGTCCTCTAAGAGGGCATGCATCACTATATATCGGCCACCCGGATCTAATTTAATGTCCAGAGGCCTAAATGGGAGAGATCTGTGAATCAATATGCTGACCCCCTTGGAGTAGCCGGAGTGCGTAGCATGGTAATGCGAGCCAACCCATGCCCCCTTAGAATGTGTGACACCACAAGGTGTGTCTCCTGCAAAATGACAATCTGAGGATTATATATTTTAAGGTAGTTGAACACCAAAGATCTAACTGCGGAGTTGAGACCAAGTACATTCCAGGAGATCACAGAGACAGTTGACATGAGGTTAGGGTCATATAACTAAAATGTATCTCATATAAATGAGCCCGCTGTCACGCACCTGGTTATTGAGTCCGATATGCAGAAGGAAGCCTCCCTTACGTTCCTGACTCGCGGCCCCTGGTAGAGCAGACAGGAGGCACGGGAGTACAGGACAGCACAAGTGCCTGGCAGGATCAACAGCTGGTAGGCAGGTCTGAAGCTCCGGACATCGCTGGGACGTGCAGCAGACTGGAAGCTGAAGCTGGGAGGCAGACACTCACTGGATGCAGATGGATGGTCCCAGGGATTGAGACACAGGAAGGTCAGGCAGGCAGGGTCAAACACAAGAGAACAGTACAGGAACAGATGCAGAAGGCTGAAGGAAGGTCACAGGACAAGTCGGGTCGGTCACAGACTAGTGCAGATAAGCCAGAGGATCAGACAGGAGCGAGGTCGTGAACAGGCCGAGGTCAGGTGCAGGCAGATGGCAAAAGGATAGTCACAAAGCAAGCCGGTAATTTCAGGAACAAATCAGGAACACAGGAATCTCACAGGGAACACTGTAGATCAGACAGCAATATTCCCCTGGCATGGCAGAGTTCAACTAGCTCTTCTGGCGCCAACGGCCGCGCCTCCGCGCGCGCACATGCACCTGCGCGCTCCCGCACACAGGAGCCCGCAAGCGCACACACACCTGTGTGGGACTGTTGCTCCCAGCAAGCCTTTCCTGACATTGCCCCCCTCCAAGGGGCAGCCTCTGGATGCCCAACAAGGCCAAGGGTGAGCTCTCTTGAAGGACAGGATTAATCTCTTGGCATGGATGTTATTTTCCGGTTCCCAAGAATTTTCTTCTGGGCCATAACCCTTCCATTTCACCGAGAATTGGGTCTGATTATTCCTTTTCCGGCAGTCCATGATTGCTTCCACCTCATATTCTTCTTCCCCATTAACCACCACAAGTTCAGGGGGATCAGTACTTCGTCCAGGAAAAGAATTAGTGACAGCGGGCTTAAGTAAAGAGACATGGAAAACGGGGTGTACCCAAAAGGACTCCGGTAGTTCCAACTTGTAAGCCACCTCATTGATCCTTCTCTTCACTGAAAAGGGACCTGCGAACCTAGGACCCAGCTTCTTAGAGGGGCAAGCAAGCCTTAGGTTCACAGTGGATAGCCATACCTGATCTCTGGGTTTCAGGACTAGTTCTCCCTGTCTCTTCCTATCAAAGATTTCCTTGTTGAGTTCTTGCGCCTTAGCCATGGTTTCCTGTAGTAATTTGTTATTTGAGTTGAAGAAATGAATGGTTTCAAGAGCGGCTGGCACCGGACATTCTGAAAGAGAGTTGGGTAAGAATGATGGTAGTTGGCGAAGAAGAGAGTTTGCTTTATGGAAGAATGAGTAGAGTTATTGTAGGCAAACTCAGCCAGTGGTAATAGAGACATCCAGTCATCCTGGGAAAACAAAGAAAAGCATCGCAGGTACTGCTCAAGAGTCTGGTTGGTCCTCTCCGTCTGCCCATTTGGCTGTGGGTGATAGGCAGAGGAGAAAGACAATTTGATGCCAAGAGATTTGCATAATGCTTTCCAGAATCTGGAGGTGAATTGAACTCCCCTATCTGAGGTAAATGGTGTTGGCAGGAACTCCGTGAAGCTGGACAATCTCCCTGATGAAAACCCATGCCGCTTCAGGGGCGGATGGTGTTCTTTTCAACGAGATGAAGTGTGCCATCTTGGATAGCTGGTCAACAACTACAAATATAGTGGAGTGGCCTTCTGCTGGAGGGAGTTCCACAATGAAATCCATAGAGAGAGATCTCCAGGGTCTGTCTTGAAAGGATAAGGGTTTGAGCAGACCCCAAGCCTTGGTTCAGTTGCACTTGCTCCAGACACAGATAGGGCAAGATTCCACATAGTCTTTACAGTCCTTAGCTACCTGGGGCCCCCAGAAGGTGCGCTGCACCAAATCAACTGTCTTGGAAGTGCAGAAGTTCCCAGCTAGGACATGGTCATGGCAAAGTTCGAGTATGGTGACCCAGAGACTTTCAAGTATGAAAATTTTATCATTAAACCATAGCAGGCCATCTCTTGCAGACAAATTTGTTTCAAGAGAGAGGGGAACATTGACGGAAGCCTGTTTGACCCGAGCAAGTAAATTTTCCTGCGCCAGAAGAAAATTTTCCATGGGTAGAATGGTGTCTGGGGAGGCATTTGTTCTAGAGTCACTGAACATACAGGACCAGGCATCTGGTTTTATGTTTTTTGAGCCGGGCCGGTATGTAATATGAAAGGAGAATCTAGAGAAGAATAGTGCCCACCTGGCTTGACGAGGTTTTAAACGTTTTGCAGTTCTCAGATACTCTAGATTCTTGTGATCTGTGTACATTAGAATTGGGTGAGCTGCCCCTTCCAGCAGATAGCACCAGGCTTCTAGCGCTGCTTTGATTGCCAAAAGTTCTTGTCCCCAACATCATAGTTCCTTTCCGGAGCAGAAAACTTACGGGAAAAGAAGGCAATAGGAAACAAAAGGGACTTAGGACCCTGGCGTTGTGAGAGCACAGAACTGACAGCAATTTCAGAAGCGTCAATCTCCAAGACAAATGGCAGGGCAGGATTAGGGTGTTTCAACACTGAAGCAGAGGTTAACAGTCTTCTGAGAGAGTCGAAGGCTGCTTGGGCTTCAGGGGTCCAGTGAAAACGGATTCCTTGCTTGGTAAGCTGAGTAATAGGTGAGATAATGGCAGAAAATCCCTTAATAAATTTACGGTAAAAGTTTGCAAATCCAATGTACTGCTGTGGGGGGCGGCCATTCCAAAATAGCTGAGATCTTCTGAGGGTCCACCTTGATGCCCTCCATGGAAATAATCAGTCCTAGGAAATGTATACTTTGTTTTTCGAATTCGCACTTTTCAGCCTTGGCATATAGGCCGTGCTGACGAAGGCGACTCAGAACGCACTTAACGTGCTTATGATGACTGTCAATGGAGGAGGAGAAAATCAGAATGTCGTCCAGGTAAATGATAATGAACAGGTCTAAGCAGTCTCGGAAAATATTGTTAACAAAGTGCTGAAAGGTGGCAGGAGCATTGCACAGCCCGAACGGCATCACCAAGTACTCAAAATGTCCAAATCGAGTGAGAAAGGCCGTTTTCCACTCGTTACCATTTCTGATGCGGACCAAATTATATGCTCCTCGAAGGTCAAGTTTGGTAAAAATGGTTGTAGCCCCCAACCTCTGGAAGAGTTCGGGTACCAAGGGGAGAGGATAGCGATTCTTGATGGTAATTTTGTTGAGTTTGAGATAGTCTATGCAGGGTCGAAGAGTATGGTCTTTTTTCTCTACAAAAAAGATGCTGGCTCCTGCCCGGAGAGGTGGATGGGTGGATGACTTCCTTTCTCAGGTTGTCATCGATGTACTCCTTGAGAGTAACTAGCTCCTGTTCAGTGAGAGGGAAGATTCTCCCAAAAGGAATCTCGGCCCCAGGGAGGAGTTCAATAGGGCAATCGTACACTCGATGTGGTGGTAGTGTCTCTGCACTCTTTTTACTAAACACATCCAAGAAGTCGTGAAACACCTCTGGGACTAACTGGCGGATTTCAGAGTTCAGGCATAGTAAGGAAGAGGAGTTGTTGGGGACTTCCGGAAGACAATATTGATGTCAGTACGGAGATGGAAAAGTATCTTCTCTGGTGGCCCAGTTGATGTGGGGGTTGTGGGCCTGCAGCCAGGGCATGCCTAAGATGATGGGAAACAGAGGTGAAGAGATAATGTCCAGGTGTAATAGCTCCTGTTGGCAGCTGGCAACGCTGGCCGACAGAGGGGTTGTTTCCTGTGTGACAGGTCCTGATTTTATGGCTGACCCATCAGCAAGAAGAACAAAAGTCCTTGAGTTTTGTGTAACAGAGGAATAGAATGTCTGGCTGCGAAAGTGGGGTCCATGAAGCATCTGCATGCCCCTGAATCAATAATAGCAGTTACTTGAAGGTTCCTTCCGGACAGCTGCAACAAAACAGGAACAGAGAGGTGAGAAGAGGCATTGATCACAGCAAGGGTTTGGTTAGTAGAACTTAAGAGGCACTTACTGGACTTAGCCGGGCAGGTTCTTACATAATGTTCTGGTTCCCCACAGTACATGCACAAATTGTTCATGCGTCTCTGTTGACGTTCCTCTCCAGTGAGAGAAGGACAGAGAATGCCCAGCTGCATGGGTTCGGAGCAGTCTGGAGTTGGAACAGGCTGCCCTGAAAGAGCAGAGTAAGGAGGACAGGGAACCCTTGGTAGCATCCAGGTAAGGCGGGATTGACCCATGGTTGGTTCTTTCAGACCTGCCTTCTCGCAGACGTCGATCGATTTGTATGGCCAAGACAATAAGTGCGTCCAGGGTCTGTGGTACCCCTACCCTAGCCAGTTCGTCCTTGAGAGGATCTGACAGTCCCATACGAAACTGATGGCGGAGGGCCGCGTCATTCCAGTTGGTGTCAGCGGCCCAACACCTGAATTCGGCAACATAGTCCTCTACGGCTCTGCGACCCTGCTGTAAAGAGTGGAGTGTGGCTTCTGCGGTTGCAGACAGCTGTGGATCCTCATACAGTTGTGCCATGGCACCCAGAAATGTAGTCAGATTAATTAGGATCGCAGCCTTCTGTTCCAGTAGACGATGTGCACAGGATTGAGGTTCATCCTGCAACAGGGAAATCACAAAGCCCACTTTGGTGGCCTCCAGAGAGAAGGTGCGTGGCTGAAGAGTGAAGAAGAGCTCGCAGGAGTTACGGAAGGCCCTGAACTTGCGGCGATCTCCAGAAAATCTTTCAGGTGTGGGTAAACGAGGCTCCGGGGGTAACATCACTACTGTGGGTGAAGCAGAGGAACTGGCTGAAGCATGAGAAGTCCCTTGAGGAGCAACAGGGGGTGAGAGCGCCTGCATGCGCTCTTCCAGACGGGTATAGCCTTCCTGAAGACTCTTAACAGCCTGAGTCGGGTCAGCAAGGTGTAAGCACAGTTCGTCCATAGGTGAGGCTCCCCGCTCGGGCTCAGACATGGCTGTCTGATACTGTCACACACCTGGTTATTGAGCCCGATATGCAGAGGGAGACCTCCCTTACGTTCCTGACTTGTGGCCCCTGGTAGAGCAGACAGGAGGCACGGGAGTACAGGACAGCACGAGTGCCTGGCAGGATCAACAGCTGGTAGGCAGGTCTGATGTTCCGGACGTTGCTGGGATAATTAGAACAGCAGGTGGAGTGCAGCAGACTGGAAGCTGAAGCTAGGAGTCAGACACTCACTAGATGCAAATGGATGGTCCCAGGGATTGAGACACAGGAAGGTCAGGCAGGCCGGGTCAAACACAAGACAGCAGTACAGGAACAGATGCAGAAGGCTGAAGGAAGGTCACAGGACAAGCCGGGTCAGTAACAGACTGGTGCAGATGAGCCAGAGGATCAGACAGGAACAAGGTCGTGGACAGGCCGAGGTCAGGTGCAGGCAGATGGCAAAAGGATATTCACAAGGCAAGCGGTAATTTCAGGAACAAATCAGGAACACAGGAATCTCTCAAGGACCGCTGTAGATCAGACAGCAAGATTCCCCTGGCATGGCAGAGTCAAATAGCGGATCTGGCAACAACAGCCGCACGTGCCCGCGCACAGGCGCCCGCAAGCGCGCACACACCTGCGTGGGACTGTTGCTCCCAGCAAGCCTTTCCTGACACCCGCAACAGAGCCAGCTCCTCATCAAAGACATCCCTCAGCAGTAACCTATTGCCATGTAGTATATCAAAGTGAAATGGACCATGCCATAAAGGAACAACAAGGTGGTGTAAAACAAAACCCCATAACAGAAAGTAAGATAACATAAAAAAACCCCATGTCCAACCAGGGTCTGCAACTGCTGACCGTCCCTTCCCCCCACCCTGCAGAGCCCACATATCGTGGGAACGCTTGGATCCCCTTTAACCAGCCCGAAGGCAACCGTAACTTGGGAGACGTGTATCAAAATGGGAGTAAAAATCACCCCATAATAGTCTCTAGTTCTGCCTTCCTTCTGGAGCTTCTATTGGAGAAAGAAACATAAAGTTCCCATCAGGAGATACTGGATAAGGATTTATTATTTTTTGAGTCAGAATATTCACCTGGACCAGGTCGGGGGGGCACAAAACTTGAAAAGTTCACTCAGCAGCTGTTGCACAGTTTCCTCGACAGCCTGGGAGGGATCTCAAAACAGAGAGAAGCCCCCAAACTTGTAGAGACAAAATAGGGTAAATGAAGAGGAGGAGGAATCCCCAGTCATCGCGGAGGAATGGGGCTAAGTAGATAGGAAAACGTCTCTGTCAGGCAAGACTTCAAGGCTCTACCCCTTTAAAGCCGAGGACATGAACCATCTGGAAAATGCTTCCCTAGTGGACACAGCTCTAATGTGTCTAGCAAAGCATGTCACACTTCCTCTTGAGGATGCTGTGTCCTTTATGGATGGGCTAGAGCGAAGAATTGACCAAGACCTCAAAAGAATCTATGGATTGGCCGGTACGGCCTGTAAACCTGCTCTGGCGGCTATGTCCAAGGCTATGGAAGTTTGGCCGGAAAATGTGGATTCGATGCTCAGGGGCATATCAGAAATGGCCAGGGGCTCGACTGTGCAAGAGCTGAAGCTGGCATCGGCCTTCCTGGGGGAAGCCTCTATTGACATTACCTGCCTGTTGGCCCGGGCTACGCTTTCCTCTGGCATAGTAAAGCGGGCCCTGTGGTTGCACCATTGGCTCGCCGACTTGGTATCAAAACAGGCCTGGTGCAGGATCCCCTTTGGAGGGCCCTTATTATTGGGCAATAAGCTGGATAGCGCCATAGCCCGGGCCACGGGTGGGAAGTTGGGTTTCTTGCCCCAGAACAAGCACGTATTTGGCCAGAAAAGGCCCCAGCAGAGGAAACGCAGCACAGAACGCTCCAGTGAAGTGCGCTCCTATGGGTTGGGCTGAGACTTTAGAAGGAACTGGAGGAGGGGACAGGTGTTCGTCCAAAAATCCGCTAAGGTCCAGGCGTCCAGTGGACACGTACCTTCCAAGTCATTTTAAGATTGGGCTCGCCCAGGCGAGTCGGTGGGGGCACGCTTGCTTCTCTTCCGGCACGTCTGGGTGGCCTCGATCTCGGACTACTGGACCATCAAGACAGTCTCCTCGGGTCACCTATGGTCCTTCACCAACACTCCTTCCCTCAGGTTTATCCTTACGCTACTACCTCAGGCAGAAGATCAGAAGCAGGTGCTGCTGTCCTATGTGGACTCGGTAGTGGCGCAAGGAGCCGTGATACCCGTCCCAAAAGACGAAGAGTTTCAAGGGGTGTACTCCCCCCCTTTTTCTGGTACTGAAGAAAAATGGCTCATGGCACCCGGTGATAGATTTAACATACCTGAACAAAAAGTTTGTAAAGTACGTAAAGATTCAAAATGGAGACCCTGTCTCCCATCCAGCAAGCTGTGCAGTCAGGCGACTGGCTAATTTCAATCGACTTCAAGGATGCCTATTTCCATGTGCCCGTAGCAGAAGGATTTCGCAAATATCTCTGCTTTGCGGTCGGGCAAGAACATCTACAGTTCACCTGGCTCCCTTTCGGGGTGACAACCTCACCTCGGGTTTTCTCCAAAGTTCTTTTGGCCGTGGTGGCCCTCATGAGAACAAAAGGAATATGGCTATACCATTATCTCGACGACCTCCTGGTACTACCCCAAGACAAGGAGCAGCTGCTGATCCACAGAGCTCAAGTCATCGCGACACTGCTCGAGTTCAGATGGTTATTAAACCTAGAAAAAAAGGCATTTAGAACCGGTACAAGGCTTGGTATACCTAGGAGCCCAGTTTGACATGATCAAGAACACATCTCTCTGCCAGCAGAGAAGATTCTGGTCATACGGGAGAGGGCCGCACAATGGTCTCTATGGCCGCTATGGTCAAATGGGCTTTCTGGAGATTATGTCCCTTCCAAACAGGGTTTCTCCGGCAATGGGACTTAGCCGACAGCAACCAGTTCGTCCGAATAACCTCGGGCATGAGGAACATCCTCTTTTGGAACCTGCTCACGTGCCACTCCATCGCCCCCATCTCATGGGTCATGGTTACGATCGATGCCAGCGGTGCTGGATGGGAGACCCTCTGCAAAACAGAACTGGTGCAGGGCAGATGGGATTTTTGCCTATAAAATCCAGGCTCAAACATCCTAGAACTAGGAGCAGCCTCTTGCACTTTGCGTGCTTTAAGTCATTTCCTGAAAGGGGAATCAGTATTGCTAAGAATAGACTACACCACAGCAGTCTCCTACCTGAAAAGACAAGGGGGACACGGTGCTCTACCTTACTCCAAGCGGTCGAGCCAATCATGGCGTGGGCCCAGAAGAATTTAGCCAACATTTCATCAGTCTATCTCCCCGGAGCCCAGAATGTTCAGGTGGACTTTTTGTCCCATGTGCAATTAGACAACAAGTGGTCACTTCACTCGGAGACGTTCAAATGGATCCTGTCCTTGGGAACCGATCTCGACCTGTTTGCGTACCCCTGCAACTTCAAAATCAAGAAGTATTACACCAGGAGCCGCTGCAGCCAGGCTTTCGGGGTGGACGCCTTAACAGATCAACCGGGCGTATGCCTTTCTCCCATTCCCGGTAATTCTCAAATTTCTGCAGAGACTCCATGCAGAGGCCATCAAGATAGTGGTAGTTGCTCCTTACTGGCTGAACAGGCCATGGTTTCCCCTTCTGACCCAGCTCAGCTTTTGGGACCCGGTACTTCTCCCCCTCAGACTGGGCCTCCTGTCCCAGGGGGCAGTCCTGCACCCATACGCAGTGCTATTGAAGCTGATGGTCTGGTTCTTGAAGGGGAGAGGCTGGAGGCCCTTGGCTGTGCCTCAGAGGTCGTTTCCACCCTCATGAGTTCCAGGAGGGCAAGCACGAATAAAGTATATGGAAGAATATGGGCCAAGTTTGTGGAATTCTCCTCCTCCAGATCATACAGAGACCCGGGAGTACAGGACATCCTATAATTTTTACAATCGGGACTAGATCTGGCTCTGTCGGTCAGCTCCCTGAGGGTCCAGGTCTCAGCCCTGTCGGCCTTCTCCAGTGTTTCTTGGGCTGTTCACCCACTGGTCTGGCAGTTCTTCAGACTTAGGCCCCAAAGAAAACCGAGAGTCCCCAAATGGGATCTTACCCTTGTCCTGGATTCACTTACAGAATCTAGTTCCACGGGATCTGACTTGTATTCCATTAAGGATCACTCTGGGAAGGCCGCTTTCCTTGTGGCCATCACTTCGGCTAAGAAGGTTTCGGAGATCAGGGCCGTTAGTCACAGTGAACCGTTTCTCACCTTTTTTCCAAACCGGGTGGTGCTCATACCCATGCTCAATTTCAAAGCGTAAAGTCACGTCGGTCTTCCATGAGAATCAAGAGATTGTCCTGCCCACGTTCAAAACTCCAGGGGCCTCATCCACTAGACGTGGGGGAAACACTAAAAGATTATTCTGAGCTACCCTGAGAATAAGACAAACAAGTGATCCTTTAGGCGTTAGGATCACTTGTTTGTCTTATTCTCTGGAAAAAATAAGGGGAAATGTGCTTCTTCCAGAACGATTGCATCCTGGATCATCCAGACTATCCAGCAGACCTAAAAGGCTAAGGGCTTAGCTCCTCCGGAGGAGGTGACAGTACATTCGACCAGGGGCATTGCAACTTCCTGGATAGCAGCCTGACATGTCCAGATGTCATCTGCTGGGTGGCCTCATGGGCCTACATAAACACCTTTATGATGCACTATTGTGTGGAACCTGCAACCTTGTCTTCTGTAAACTTTGGTTTAAGTATCCTGTCGGTTGACGGGGTAAATTAAAGTTCTTTTTTTTGATCAGCATACCCACCCGTGTGGTTTAGCTAGTTATTTCCCACACGTAGGCTGGCATGGAGTCTGTCAGGAAAACTGAAAATTTCCGATCAAATACTTACCGTAATTTTCCTTTCCTGATGGACTCCATGGCAGACGAAGTTCCCACCCATGGATCAAGAGTTGGCTAGTTATGGAACGCAGTCTCTGGCTGAGAGCTCACATTTATGGGAATGGGGTCCCATAGCATTGGAGAGGAGGCGGGGTAAACCCACACCTAGGCTCCATGGAGTCCATCAGGAAAGTAAAATTACAGTATTTGATAGGAAATGAGTATAAAACAAGAGGAATTTGGGTGAGCCAAGATGGTTATCATATAGGAATAGCTTGACTTCTTATTCAAAATTTCCCATTGAAATGCATTGCTGTCATGGTGCCACGTTTGACGCCATAATTTATGATTTATATTACTTGGCTCAGGCCAAATTGAACTTTCTTATCTAGTAGGATGCCCAATGAGTATAAAGCAAGTGGAATTTGGGTGAGCCAAGATGGTTTTCATATAGGAATAGCTTGGCTTCCTATTCAGAATTTCCCATTGAAATGCATGGCTGTCATGGTGCCATATTTTATGATTTATATCACTTGGCTTGGACCAAATTGAACTTTCCTATATAGTAGGATGCCCAATGAGTAAAAAACAAGCGGAATTTGGGTGTGCCAAGATGGTTTTCATATAGAAAAGGTTATTTATTCAGAATTACCCATTTAAACACATGGCAGTTAGGGAGACAGAATTGTTGTTAAAGTTCACAATTTTATTATTATAAACATTGCAGATGATTGCTTAGTAAATAATCACTTTTGTGACTAAAGATCCAACCTGAATAAGAAGCTGGCCGAATAGGGAGCTAACTTCAGCTTCATGCACCCCCTGTGTATATATCCCCGGAAGTAACTCATAGACGTGACTGCTGTCATTCTGTACCCCGCGCCTCTGTCACTGTCCTGTCACTTTTGCCCACCATGTATGAATATAAACACTGTCCTATCACTGTTGCCCGCCATGTATGAATGTAAACACTGTCCTGTCACTGTTGCCCGCCATGTATGAATATAAACATTGTCCTGTCACTGTCCCCCCACCATGTATGAATATAAACATTGTCCTGTCACTGTTGCCCGCCATGTATGAATGTAAACACTGTCCTGTCACTGTTGCGTGCCATGTATGAATATAAACACTGTCCTGTCACTGTCCCCCGCCATGTATGAATATAAACATTGTCCTGTCACTGTCCCCCCGCCATGTATGAATATAAACATTGTCCTGTCACTGTTGCCCGCCATGTATGAATGTAAACACTGTCCTGTCACTGTTGCAAAGTGAACAAATTAATGGGGTGGGCAACTGCATGGCAAATGAGGTTTAATGTAGAAAAATGTAAAATAATAATAAAAAAAAAAAAATTAAAAAATAAGAAAAGGTCTGGTGTCACCGGTAACCCAGCTCCATTCCTGTAATATGCAACAAAAAAGGATTCGCCCTTGGGACTTTAAATGAGGTGGGCACCATTTGACCAAAAAGCATCATAACAGTAATTGAAGTATAAAGTATATGCGTTTATTCAGGTAAAAATCATGCATACATTAGTATCATCAGCAATGGTCAATTGTAGAATCACATACATATGAATTGAACAATAGGTACATAAATGAGTAATAGACATGTAATACATTGGCATCTAATGTACCCTAGGAGTAAAAAACGTGATACACGGGCATCTAATGTACCTGACGCGTTTCGCAAGACCCAGCTCGCTCTTCAGGGGTTGATGCTTATGGGTGTACCTAACAAAGAATATAAATAAGTAGAAGGTAGAATATTGATAAAGTAGTTGCAGGGCGTGGGGGCCATGATGTAAGAGCCCATACTCACCACTAAATGAGGCCAAAGCGGCAGGTGTGTGATTCCCAGAGGCAGCAGCAGGTGTCTTACCTGGGAGCTGAGGAGGCGGAGCCAAATGGGACCCCAGTGGGGCAAACCAGAGGAAAGGCATGGTGCGCAAGTGAGAGTGTGTCCCCAAGAATCTCACTAGGTCCATATGTAATGAAAGCTGTAGGCGTAAATAAGTATAATAATGCATTAAGTACTAATGATATGTATGTGTCTCTGTATAAATAGAGAGCCTGAGCCAAGGATAGTAAGGACATAGGAGACTGAAGGGGGAAAGGAAAACGGCAAAGAATTGTCAGCAAGTGGTGAGAGTCAAAGGAATAGATAAGAGGGAGAGAAAAGGAGTAAAACAAGCCAGATTAAAGTTGAAAAAATGGTGACAAAAAAGCAAAAAAACCCCCAAAAAAGCAAAAAGTGAGATGAATGCTCAGAGTGAGCCATGTGCGAGTAATAAAGTATACCTGGAGTTGGTGGAAAATAGGTGAGTCTGGTAAGTCTGGCAGAATGTAAAATAATGTGGCAAAAATATGAATGCAATCTATACACTAGGGGGAGAACCTCTGGGGGAATCTACTAGGACCTGGGGGTCCTAGTAGATGATAGGCTCAGCAATGGCATGCAATGCCAAGCTGCTGCTAACAAAGCAAACAGAATATTGGCATGCATTCAAAGGGGATTAATTCCAGAGATAAAACGATAATTCTCCTGCTCTACAAGACTCTGGTCCGGCCGCACCTGGAGTATGCTGTGCAGTTCTGGGCACCAGTCCTCAGGAAGGATGTACTGGAAATGGAGCGAGTACAAAGAAGGGTAACAAAGCTAATAAAGGGTCTGGAGGATCTTAGTTATGAGGAAAGGTTGTGAGCACTGAACTTATTCTCTCTGGAGAAGAGACGCATGAGAGGGGATATGATTTCAATATACAAATACTGTACTGGTGACCCCACAATAGGGATAAAACTTTTTTGAAGAGGAGAGTTTAACAAGACACGTGGCCACTCATCAAAATTAGAAGAAATGAGGTTTAACCTTAAACTACATAGAGGGTTCTTCACTGTAAGCGCGGCAAGGATGTGGAATTCCCTTTCACAGGCGGTGGTCTCAGCGGGGAGCATTGATAGTTTCAAGAAACTATTAGATAAGAACTTGAACGACCACAGCATACAGGGATATATAATGTAATACTGACATATAATCACACACATAGGTTGGACTTGATGGACGTGTGTCTTTTTTCAACCTCACCTACTATGTAACTATGTATATGAATATAAACACTGTCCTGTCACTGTCCCCCATCATGTATGAATATAAACATTGTCCTGTCACTGTCCCCCATCATGTATGAATATAAACATTGTCCTGTCACTGTTCCCGCCATGTATGAATATAAACACTGTCCTGTCACTGTCCCCCCACCACGTATGAATATAAACACTGTCCTGTCACTGTCCCCCACCATGTATGAATATAAACATTGTCCTGTCACTGTTCCCGCCATGTATGAATATAAACATTGTCCTGTCACTGTTCCCGCCATGTATGAATATAAACACTGTCCTGTCACTGTCCCCCCCCATGTATGAATATAAACACTGTCCCCCACCATGTATGAATATAAACACTGTCTTGTCACTGTCCCCCACCATGTATGAATATAAACATTGTCCTGTCACTGTCCCCCCCCCCCCCATGTATGAATATAAACACTGTCCTGTCACTGTTGCCCACCATGTATAAATATAAACACTGTCCTGTCACTGCCCCCCCCATGTATGAATATAAACACTGTCCTGTCACTGTCCCCCGCCATGTATGAATATAAACACTGTCCTGTCACTGTCCCCCCCCATGTATGAATATAAACACTGTCCTGTCACTGTTGCCCACCATGTATGAATATAAACACTGTCCTGTCACTGTTACCCTACATGTAAAAATATAAACACTGTCCCCCGCCATGTATGAATATAAACACTGTCCTGTCACTGTCCCCCACCATGTATGAATATAAACACTGTCCTGTCACTGTCCCCCGCCATGTATGAATATAAACATTGTCCTGTCACTGCCCCCCGCCATGTATGAATATAAACACTGTCCTGTCACTGTTACCCACCATGTATGAATATAAACATTGTCCTGTCACTGTCCCCCCCATGTATGAATATAAACATTGTCCTGTCACTGTCCCCCCCATGTATGAATATAAACACTGTCCTGTCACTGCCCCCCCCCCCATGTATGAATATAAACATTGTCCTGTCACTGTCCCCCGCCATGTATGAATATAAACACTGTCTTGTCACTGTCCCCCACCATGTATGAATATAAACACTGTCTTGTCACTGTCCCCCACCATGTATGAATATAAACACTGTCCTGTCACAGTCCCCCGCCATTTATGAATATAAACATTGTCCTGTCACACATTTCTCCGGACGAAGCTCGGTTCTCTCCTTATTCCCGTGTGATATGAGGTCTGCGCATGTGCACACTCCTATGGGTGATTGAGGCGGGCGAGGGGGTCACTCATTGCTGTGCTCTCAGCCCCCCTCTCAGGTCAGGTGACGATCAGTTGATTGTAGTGGGATGTGGGAACAGTAGAACGAGGAGGTGGGGACAGAATTGACTGCTGCACTGACTCCGCCCCCTCACCCTGTAGCAAGCCGTCGTTATGGCGATGACATGATGGGCGGGGCTTGGAGAGTTCCCAGCATGCTGCGGGTCCCTGACCGGCTTCCCCTCTGGCCCTCCTCCTCTCCTGACAGTGACCATGGCGCCGGTGTACAGCAAGTACCTGACAGCCCGCAACACCTCAGCGGCCGGGGCGGCGCTCCTCCTTCTCTACCTGATCAAGCGGCGAGCAGCCAGCGGGTGAGGATACCGAGCGGGGGAGGGGAGGTGTCACCACAGGTCCCAGCATGGCCAGCCTCATACAGAGCTGTGCAGGGTTCTCAGGGACTGTGTATAGCGGAGAGGACTAAAGAGGACCTGTCTAGGCACCATAGTCTCAGGAGAGCTTTCCATTGAGCTCCTCATGTATCCTGACTGGTCACCTGAGGTCAGAGGTCACTAGAGGGTGACAGCTTCTTCTGTCCGCCTTCCATGATAAGACATGTGCAGTGTGTTGTCTGGATGTGGGACTCCATACTTTTTTCTTTTTGTTATTGTAGTGTCACAGAAAGTGAGCTGAGGAGTGTTCAGACCGGGATCTGATCCTTGTGGGCAAGCCTGGCAGGAAGACGTCACCTGTGCGGGCCAATCGCCTGTGACTGGGGCATTCCCCCCCCCGTGTATGTGACCGGCCAATCACTTGTGACCCGGGCATTCCCCACACACCCCTTGTATATGACCGGCCAATCACCTGTGACCGGGGCATTCCTCACACACCCCTTGTATATGACCAGGCCAATCGCCTGTGACTGGGGCATTCCTCACACACCCCTTGTATATGACCGGGCCAATCGCCTGTGACTGGGGCATTCCCCCCCCCCCCGTGTATATGACCGGCCAATCACTTGTGACCGGGGCATTCACCACACACCCCTTGTATATGACCGGGGAAATCACCTGTGACCGGGGCATTCCTCACACACCCCTTGTATATGATCGGGCCAATTATCTGTGACCGGGGCATTCCCCACACACCCCTTGTATATTTGCGGAAGCGCCCCGGGCACAGGTGATTGGCACGCACAGGTGACGGCTTTGGATCCCACCTCGAACACGCCTGAGCTCATCACTAGTCACACAATGGCACTTTATTTACGCATAGTCATCGGAATATGCTACATTTTTATAGAGCGCTTTACACCTCAGTGGGACGCATTTTTGTATCTCAGTCAGTGGGTCGCAGTGTACCATTATCTGCACTTTTTTAAAAAAATCTATCGACAAAACGATGAAGACCCTATTTTCGTCAAATCTATCCATGCCCCCTAATACCCTTGTACCACAGTTGTTTTAGGTTCCATGCACCTTTTTTCCCCACACACACCACAAAGCACAGATACACTAAAGTGCAGATCTGTTCTGCATCAGAATTCATGGACACAGGGTGTATCGCAGTGAAATCATGCATAAGTAGTTGTCCATATGCATGTCACGTTTGTGCAAACGTTTACATACATACAACATCATTTGACCTTATTGGCCACCATTGCTCTGGGCCGACCTGTAAATGCCAACATCATGTAGGCAGCATTGTGTGGTGCCTGCTGATTGCAAAATATTGATGTTTACCTTAGGGCTGAAACAACTGATCGATAACGAATTGATTATGAAATTAATTGATTACCGTTTTAATAATCAATTAATCAGCCAGCCAATTAGTTGGCCTGTATACAGAATGCATTATTTGTTTACATATCAGGAATTATTTGTTTACATATACAGTGGAGCACACCGTCCATACATGTCAGTATGTGCCTGAGAAATTATGAATGTGTGAGGAGCAATGCCTCATGGGACATGTAGTCCTGGGCAGGAAGTGAGTGGTTCTAAAGGCAGAAGTTTTCTTTACCTTGCTATTGGGGCCCTCTATACTGTACTTAACGCACAGCAAAAAGCCCTATAGAAACAGATCAAAAGCAAACTGCATAGGTGTGTATCAAGCCTTCTGCTGGCTACACGGATCAATTTTCAGACGAGAATATTCATATGAAAAATCTTTGTACATTCACTGAATGAAAGAATGTTGTTTGAAATTTTCACTTGCTTTTGACATTGTTTTAAAATGAATGTAATTTCTGAAGGAAAACCACATAAACTGTCTAAAAATTCCTTAGACCAAGAAGTTTTCTATTATGTCTAAATTTTCCCGTCACTGTGGTGGAAAACAAATGTCGATTTGACCCCAGTAATGATTAGAAAATCGAACAAATGTTCTTTAAATTACTTTTTTTTTTTTTTTTTTTAAGGAAGACATTGTTTTTTTTATGGCCAGCATATAATATATTACAGTCTTGTTTGAAAATCTGCAAAACAGTCTAACTTTTTTTTTTTCTTCAAATAAAAAAAAATCTGAGTCTGATGATATTTACCAGATTCAACCTCTAATAGTATATACAGTATATCTCTTCTGTCTGTTAGTCTCAGAGTAGATTAGAGATTTTGCTCTCTAACCATATAGTTGGTTATTTATATTTAAGAATAAATTGCCTTTTTTTTTTTTTTAAACTTTACATATTAACTAAATTATACACCACACTTTTAAGGTTATTAACCGATTAATCGAAAAAGTAATCAGCCAACTAATCAATTATGAAAATAATAATTAGTTACAGCCCTAGTTTATATCCTGTCCTGTGAATGAAATTAGAAGAAATGGCCGCAAACTACTGTAGATCTAAATCCTCTTTATTTGGCCTTCCTAAAAACTACAGGCATTAGAATGCTGGGTAGATGAGTTTCGCACACTTCACCTGCGCTTAGTCATGACTAAGCGCAGGTGAAGTGTGCGAAACGCGTCTACCAAAATAAAGAGGATTTTGATCTACAGTGGTGTGCGACCATTTCTTCTAATTTTCATTGTGTGCCGAGGCGAGCACCTACTGGATCATTAGGCTTCCTGGTCTCACCTGGAGTGGCGGGTTTTCTTTTTTCCTGGTGAATGAATCCTTTATGTATCGGCGGTGCCGTGTGCAGAATGAGCTTGGCCTGCAGAATGACCGCCTCTATATTTCTCTCCACATGTATTTCCTTTAAATCAAGATGGGAATAAAGTATTATTGAGTACTGCAGTAACAGATCACTGCATGGTAATATTTTTGGCTGTTTTCCCAGTTTATATTGCTGAATAGTTGAATCGGCGATTTTTCAGGCATGATTGATGATGAGTGTAATAAACAAGTGCTCATTTTTATTAAGGTACACGTGAGTTTATGGCTAGCACTGGCGCTACAGGTCATCGCTAAGCAAATAATGCAGTAGTGTGACCGCTATGTATTAAGATGGAGAAAAGAGATGCAATACTGTGCACTGCAGGTGCACTTGCTCCAGGGCTTAGTAAATGAGATAAAGGTTCACTTTGCAAAGAATACTCAATCACATGCAAGGAAAATAAACAGCATTTTTGTTTGCACATGATATGATGATAGAAATCAGCAGAGCTTCTCCTCAGATCTAACACAACTGCACTTGCAGTGCACACTATATCTGCCTTTTAGTAAATCAATGTCATTGTCATGATTATAATAATGCTCTTTATTTTTAGACAAAGGAAAATATATACTTGTGTTTTTTTCTTTGCAAATCCTTACTCCAAGTACACTGAGCGGTTGCTTATTCTGTTTTCATGATAGATTAACTGTGTTAAATTACTCTAGGAGGATTAGGCATGTTGGGCTGGAACTTTCACCTTATTTAACACAGGTTTAACCTGATCCCAGTTTCCATTTTTCTTTTTTTTTTTTATCTTCTGTGTTTAGTAAAGTGTTTGCATGTAGGGCCTAGTATAAAGTAGTAGGAAGAACACAGTAAAGAGACTCCTTGGTTTTTTTGATTAAAGTGATCTTAAAGAGGAGTTCCACTGGTTAAGTTTATTAAAAGTCATCAGCTACAAAAAGTGTAGCTACTGACTTTTAATAAACAGACACTCACCTGTCCCAGGGTCCAGCGATGCGGCCGCCCGATGCCTCGCGCCCCCCCTTTCCGCGGCCCCGGCATTGTAAGTGTGGGTGCCTGGCTGTGACAGCTTGCGGCTTCACAGGCGGGCGCGTACTGCGCATGAGTGAGCCTCGCTGCGCTCTGTCAGTGGCCAGGCAATCTTCTGGGACCTGTGACGTGTCCCAGAAGATTGCAGGGAGGGGAGGAGTCGCCTAGGTGGCCAGAAGATGGAAGGAGGAAGTGGGACCGAAACTCCCTCTCAAAACCAGGACCCCCCAAAAAATTGACATGTCAATTATGGCATGTCAGGGGGCGAGGAGTACTTAAAGCAGAAGTTCCACTTTTGGGTGGAACTCCACTTTTTAAAGGCCTTATTTATTTATTTATTTTTTAATAAAAAAGTTATACTTACCTACTCTGTGGGATGATTTTGGTCCCTTACCTTCTCTTTGACAGTGCCCTTCCTGTGCTTACCATTCAGGTGCCCCCTCAGTAAGCTAGGTGCAAAAGAGGTACCAATGCTTTTGTGCGCCTGAGCCGAGCTGTGCATCCATAGACACACACAGCACCTTTTAAGCTACACATCCCCCACCCTCCCTTCACACGGGATGAAGCCTTGTGCCAACGTCATTGCGCTTCTGGAACTGTGGATTCATGCCAGCTTGATGATTTTATTATCTATGTGCATTTGTTTTATTTTTTTAAGTGCACTTTTACATTTAATAAATATGCTAGAGGTTTTATTGCACTATGGAGAGGCTTTTTTTGTTCTTTCCACATGAATATCCTCTACTTGAGCCATGGTTTGTCTGCCCATTGGTGATACCATGGGAGCTGAGTGAGCGATCTGGGGAGTGTATCAGCGATTTTGAGTGATCATACGTGCTTTATATGATTTCTCTTGTAATAAGAGGGTCATGGGTGTTTGGTAAGCATATACTCCTACTACACTCTGGGTGATGGTGAATGTTGGTAACACTTTTGGATTGGAATTCACCATTCACCAGATTCTTCCATCTACACTGTTTCGGTAGAATCCTCTCACTCAACCTGCTGGGTTGAATGAGAGAAATAGTAAAGTGTATGGTTACCCCCAGATCCTTGCTGTTTGACCCACCGGGCATTGCATAGTTTCTTCTCCAAATGTCTCCAAGCCAGGCTCTGCTTTGTCCTGTGTGAATTGGGCAATAATAAAATGTATTTATTTACATTTCTCTTCTCTTTGGAACAAATAGTCTTTTATTATGGGTAGATGTCAAATATTGGATTATGACCACTGGATGGAGTGTAGGAGCGTAAGAAATACAGTACATACATCTTTGTCACAACAGATACCATAAAACAATTCTGGAGAATTTTCAAATACACTTATCCATTTGCTAATCCCTTCTAGCATTCTCTAGAAATGGTACATTGTCTTTCTTGTCACGAAGATGTATTTCCTATGTTCCTCAGTTCTATCCAGTGGTCATAATTATGGTATTTTACTACTGTACAGTAAAACCTTGGTTTGAGAGTAACTTGGTTTGCAAGATAAGCAAAATTTTTAAATAAATTTTGACTTGATATATAAGCGATGTCTTGATCTACAAGTAGCGTATTGTCACAACTGAGTATAAAACAGAACAGAGGCGCCTCTAATGCCGTGTACACACGATCGGAATTTTGGCCTTCAAAAGACCGATGAGAGTTTTTCGTCGGACAATGCGACCGTGTGTATGCTCTATCAGACTTTTGGTGGCCGAATTCCAGCCAGCAAAAGATTGAGAGCATGCTCTCAATTTTTCCGTCGGAAAAAGTTCCTATCCGAAAATGCGATCGTCTGTGGCAATTCCGGCACACAAAATTCCTACACATGCTTGCTAACAATTCGACGCATGCTCGGAAGCATTGAACTTCATTTTCTTGGCTCCTTGTAGTGTTGTACGTCACTGCGTTCTTGACGGTCGTAAGTTCAGTAAACTTTTGCGTGACTGTGTGTATGCAAGGCAAACTTGAGCGGAATCCCGTCGGAAAAGCCGTCATATCTTTTTCCATTGAGAAGTCCGATCGTGTGTACGCGGCATAAGTGTAGCAATATGGTTACATTTAATGAAGGTACAACATTTAGCAAGTCACATGGTTGATGAATAAAACAGGCACATCTAAGTATGCAAGTATCTGGGGTAAAGCTGTCCACATAGACCATCCCCCACACCACCATCGGAGTCCTCCCTTCCACACTGCGCTTCAAGCCTCGCTTTCAAAATCGCTCTAATGCAGGGGAGTCTTCCCGGTCACGATTGCAGACTGACAGTGGTGAAAGACGGCGGTGCGGAGGATCGTCTATGTCGACAGCTCTACCCCGGATGCCTGCATACTTATATATGCCTCTTTTAATCATCAACCATGTGAGCTGATAAATTTTGTACCTTCATTAAATGTAATCATATTGCTACACTTGGAGGCACCTCTCTTCTCTTTTATACTTTGTAGCTCCTGCTGGATTTTGCTTCTAATCCCCTTGTGGAGGCTGACATTTGTGGATGGACATTCTTATGGTTACACAACCTATCACATTGCTATAATCCTTTTTATATGGACTATAAGCTGAAGGAATTATGAATAAATGGTTGTGGAACGAATCATCTGAGTTAACATTATTTCTTATGGGGAAATTTGCTTTGATATACAAGTGCTTTGGATTACAAGTGTGTTTCCAGAACGAATTATGCTCGCAATCCAAGGTTCTACTGTACTGCCATAATAAAAAACAAACATTGGATTAGAAAAGAAAACAGCCTAAAAAACAATTTGTTGTTACTAAGTTCACACAGAACAAATGTATATGAAGGTTTACTGGACCAACAGCTGTTCAAAAATGTTTTGATACGTTAAATAGACCCCTATAAGTGGTCTGATCAAGGGGGCACAGTTTGGCTTCCAGTGCAGGTTGGGTTACTGTTTCTTAGGAAAAAAAAAACATTTTGGACTCTCTTCTTTTTTGTGGCACTTTTATTTACCCCTTGACTCTTGAATTTCCTACAAGACATCCCAGAAAGCAGTCTTGAGTCAGAGTGGCCGAACTGCAATCACATTTTTCATATGAAAAAAAATGAACTCCATGAACTGTGTTTAGAAGCAACTCTAAATCCAATGCCTCTCACTCATGCTTTCTTTGCAAGTATTGTTGAGCTGCTGAGGATCTGGTTTTATGTTCAAATGCTTCAAAAAAGGTTAGGTCAGAAAGGTTGTATCATACTGTAACTTTTAGGGCTCATGCACACAGGACAATTTTACAGCTGCTGCCAAAAAATGCAGGAAAATGTGCAAAAGCGCTTTTAATCGCTGCTGTAGCGCTGATGTTTTATAACGTCCTGTGTGCATGATCCCTTAGGCTTCTTGCACACGATACTACTGTTTGAGCATCTACTTTCAGATGGGTTTTTTTCTTTTAAAAGGTATTTTCGCGAAAATGCGTCCGCACAAATTTGCTTACATTTATGCGCATGCAGGGTAGCTTCTTCTTCTCGCATTGACAATGTCAATAGACAAATCTGTGCGAATTTGCGCATAAGGTGTAAATCGCTGACCAAAAATGCAGATTTTTCTTTTTTTTTTTTTTTTTTTTTTTTTTTACTGAAAAATACACAGCGCTTGTTTACGCGCCTGTGTGCTTAGGAATATCACAGTGGATGGGCTGTATTTTAGCTCAGTAAATAAATAAGCTATACTGAGCTTTTTTAAGCTGCAGTGTGCAAGAGCCCTTTTGGGTTTTAAGTCTGGTGTTGCCTTATTTTTATCTGCATCGGGGCTTTTTTGTTTCATTTATTTCTGATTGTTTTTCAAGGGCAGAACACCGGTTAGGATACATCATTTCAGGCTATGGGCTCAATACACAAAACTAACACACCAGGATAAGTATCCTTCTCTTTTAAAAGGGTGACAGTTATTTTCAATTGAGTTCAGTGATATCTGAAAGTCCTTTGGGCTGGCATGATTGCTTTGTGCATTAAGCCTTTTTGTGCCTTGGTCTTTCTCTTTTTGTTTTTCTACCATAATAATCCTTCAAGGTGGTTCATGAGGGATGGCTTGGAGTTTAAAAGTGCTCCGCGGAGCCAGTAGGCTTCGTTATTGTGTTTCCTGCTTCCTGTAAATACGCTATCACTTTTTTTTTTTTTTTCCTTCTGAGTTCAGCTGTAGTGGTCAGAGGCCTCCAACTTGCCAGGCAAAGAAACATGAGCAGACCTTTGGGACCTACGGTTCTAGCATAGAGAGGCCAACAGAAAGAGAGTATCTGGTGTTGGGTCATGTTGGGCTATACCCTTTATTCACTTCCAATGACCCACTTGTTGCTGTTTGGCATAGAGTCCTTGTTCCCAGCCTCCCTGCTCTCTCGCTTTCACTGTTTCTCCCACCATCGGGGGGGGGGGGGGGGGACTCCAAAGGTAGATGTTTCTTAATTATTTTTGAAGTTGGGCTAAGCCCTCTTTCACACATGCGGACTGTTTATTTCATCAGTTCAGTCACGTTTTTCAAAGAAAAGTTTTCATCGGTTTTTCATAAATTTTTCATTTTACATCCAATACCAATGCAAAAATGGACCGTTTTTTTTTAACGAAACAAAAATAATGCTTTGATCCGTTTAAAAAAAAAAAAAAAAAAAAAAATGGATGCTGACAGATGTGGATGTAAATGGATGATTGACTGTCTTTCCATAAACATGCAATTGATGTCCGGTTTTCATCCGTCAATGGAGACCGTTTTCTTTCACACATGCAGACCGTTTGATTTTCATTCATCTGTCAATGGATGAAAAACAGTCATCAATGCATCTCTATGGAGAAACAGTTATAAATGGATGATCAGCCATTTGTGTCCATTTACATCTACTTTCGTCAACATCTTTTTTGGAATGGATCAAAGTCCTATTTTTCTATTTTCAGGCGAAAAAGGATGTAAACGAACAAATCCGTTTTTGCATTGGTAGTAGAAGTAAAAAATCTGATGTAAAAACTAGTGAAATATTGATGAGAAACTAATGAAAAACTGTTGGAAACTCTTCTCATCAGTTTTTACATCAGGTTTTTTACATCCACTACCAATGCAAAAACGGGCCATTTGTCTGTTTTACATCCATTTTTCGTCCGTTCTGTTTTTTAATGGAAGAAAAATAAGGCTTTTATATGTTTAAAAAAAAACAGACATTGACAGACGTGGATATAAACTGATGTAAATGGATGATCATCTGTTCTACATCCGTTTTTTCATAGGGATGTATTGCTGTCAATTTTTCATCTGCCAACAGTTGGATGAAAAACGGATAAACGGTCTGCATGTGTGAAAGGGGCCTTATACCGTGTACACACGAGCGGATTTTCCATCGGAAAAAACTTGGATGGTTTTTCCGACGGAATTCCGCTCAAGCTTGCCTTGCATACACACGGTCACTCAAAAGTTCTCTGAAATTTCGACCGCCAAGAACGCGGTGACGTACAACACTACGACGAGCCGAGAAAATGAAGTTCAGTGCTTCCGAGCATGCGTAGGAATTTTGCGCGTCAGAATTTGTACAGACGATCGCCCTCCTAGATTGTAACGAGCAGGGCCCTCTGATTCCTCCTGTATTGAATTCCGCCAGCAAAAGTCCGATGGAGCATGAACACGGTCGCATTTTCCGACCAAAAGCTCTCATCGGTCTTTTGCTGGCCGAATTTCCGATCGTGTATACGCGGCATTAGAGTTGGCTGCCCACCTACACAACATGATTCTAGATAGCCAAAGAATGTATTTTCAGAATCTGTGATATCTTCCTTGTTTTTAATACTGCATAGTACAGAAAGACTGACCACATACTATAGTAAGCTAACTATAGAAAATTCATCACTTAGGAAAAAACATTGCTAACCCCAACAGTTGTACACAGGAGAAACCAAACAAAACTACAGCTAAGGCAAAATGTGTAGTATTTGTAATGTAGGGATTGAGTACCTATGATCCAATGATTGTGCATAGTGTGAGTATTTCCATAAGGCAATATTTCTTAGTCTTCTCTTACGGGGGAAATGTAATTCCCAGCTCACTATGTTGCAGCGTCATGTTAAGAAAAAGTGTCTGTCTAAGCTGCTTTAGAGAATGGAATTCCAGACTCAATGCAGGGGAATGGGACAAAGAATCTACTATGGTGAGTTAAACAGATCTCATTGTGTTTGCTCTGAGTCTCAGAATTTGAGGCCTTGCCATCTATTCAAAGAACTTTCCTGTTGACGCCTTTTTAGGATTTCATGTTAGAAAGGAGTATTTTTGTGCTGCTCAGGTGCTTTTTTTGTTAACATGAACCTGTGCCCAAAATAAGAATAATAAAGTATTTACATATTCTGAACAAGCAGTAAAGGCTTTCTAAAGTGTATTTCCACCTTTTGTGGTCAATTTTTTTGAATCCCCCACTATACAGTTTGTGTTTTCATTCCCACAGCATATTTTAAATTAGTGGTCTCCAAGCTGTGGCCCTTTGCTTGCCTTAAAGGGGTTGTAAAGATAAAAATTTTTTCACCTTAATGCATTCTATGCATTAAGGTGAAAAAACTTTTGACAGTACCGCCGCCCCCAGCCCCCCCGTTTTACTTACCTGACGCCTCGAATCTTCGCTGCTCGTCCTCATTGCAGCTCAACCTGGTCGCTGATTGGCTGCAGTGGATGGATTGAAAGCAGCGCAGCCATTGGCTCGCGCTGCTGTCAATCACATCCGATGACGCGGCGCGCCGGGGGGCGGGGCCGAGTGATACAGCGAGCGGCTATAGCCGCCGGCTGTATCACGGGAGCGCGCCCGCAAGCACTCACCACCATGCGAGGGAGCTCGCATTAAGGTGGTAAATGCTTGCGGGGAGGAGCTGAAACAGCCGCCGAGGGACCCCAGAAGACCAAGTTCGGGGCCACTCTGTGCAGAACGAGCTGCACAGTGAAGGTAAGTATGATATGTTTGTTATTTTTAAAAAAAAAAAAAATTACCTTTACAACCCCTTTAATCCATCCGTTGATGCACTATTCCTTACCGTGCCACCAACAAAGGGGCACTATTCCTTACCGTGCTACCAACAAAGGGGCACTATTCCTTATAGTGCTACCAACTATTTCTCCCCCTAATACTAAAGATAAGTCATTGTTTACTCCCACTGGGCCCATTCTGGCCCCTAGGAAGTCTGAAGGACAGTAAACTGACCACTTCTTTAGAATGTTTGCAGGCCCACTCCCTTTAAGCAATAAAAATTCTTACCTTTTTAGTTTCTGATGGGTTGGAAGTCACCGACTGGTGAGGTTGCAGGTTGGGGAGAGATCTGTCCAAACCCAAAGCACGCTGTAGATATAAGAAGCTAGCCCAGCCATTACAAACCTTGCCCGACCAAAGTGGTTAGCAGGTAAAAGCAATGTCAGTTCAATTTATCCAGGCCACGCCTCCAACATGTTTTGCCCCGCCCTCAGGGCTTATTCATTTAGGGGTTATCCTAAGTTGGCTGCAAAAGTGGAAATATGCTTTTAGGGTTTTTGCACACAGGCTTCCTGTGCCCATTTAGTGTAACTGCAGCCATATTTCCACTACCCAGCCAGTCCAGGTGCACCATTCAGCCTAGTAATGTGAATAGCTGTGTGACACTGTTTTCGTGCATATGACAGTGCTATCATATACATGAGTACAAATCCAAAACTGCTTTAGAGGCAATCATTGGTCTTGCAGCTCTTTATGGTTGACATTTCGATGGAGCTCAGTCCATCTTTCTTGTGTACGTGAGTACAATGTGCGGGCATTTGCAAAAAATAGTTTTTCTGTGGGCTGCCTGGACAGAAGAAATACAGCTGCAGTTGTGCTGAACAGGCTCAGGTGGCTTGTGTTCAAGAGCCCTAAAGTCCTCATTACCCTCTGTATCTATAAGCACTGGGGAAATGTATCTTCAAATTCACAGAAATCTTAGCTGTTTTTTGCTTTTACAACAGAATCTTGGCAACCTTCCAGCCATCTAATAGAAACCACCACTAGGTGTTTCTAAGCTTTTGGCCCTGGTTCACACTGATGCGATTTCGGATGCGTTCCAGAACATGGAAGTGAAATAATATTTTTCTATGGAGGCCATTCATGTATATGCAGTCCGAACGCAATGCTTTTTTAAAAATGGTGTGTTTTTGCTATGATGCGGTGCGATTCTGAGCTTCATATAGTTTAATAGAAACTTCAGGGAAAACGCATACAGTAGGTGTTCCAACACAGTGCAATTCCAATATGTTGGTTTTTTTTTTTTTGTTTTTTTTTAAACCATTAATGTTGTCTCAGCTATGTTCCTGTAGTGTATATATCCTGACATGTATCTTGTGACTTGCTGTACTTGTGTACTTGCTTCCAATACAAGGTATTGTAGGATTGGCATCTGCTGAACGCCAACCAAATCAAAGGTGACCTGTCAATGTATAACAGGGTTGTGAGGATGAACCACAAGATATGTACCAACTGGCTTTCTGAGCGTTATTTGGGCAGTTTTATTTTTGTGATCATGCTCCTATCTTCTATTTAACAAAACTTTATCAGAGTTTAGGTCTACATTCCAATTGATAGTTCAACTTGTATAGGGCATAGATGAGGACAAACAGGCGGGGGGAGCTGCATACTTGCAGCAACAGTGTTTTTATCTTTTGGGATATAAGTTTTACATGAATAAATAAAAGCTGATCGATGTAAGCATCCCTGTCATAGATGATAGAAGGCTGGAGAAGCTTCATAGCTGAGAGCAAACAGACAGGCTGATGGGAGATGCTGACATTCAAGTTTACCATTATTGTAAGTTTAAGGCTGGGTTCACACTATTGTGAATTGGATGAGGGTTTCCTCCGCATCCAATTCGCATGTCAGGAGATTGTGACTGGTCTCTATGGAGCCAGTTCACACTGCTCTGGAGCTGCTGCGGAGCGAATTGCACAGGAGTCCTGTGCGTTTTCAGGTCCGAATTCAGCCAAAAATTCAAACTAAAGTCGGACCTGACATGGTGAACAGGGACGCACCGGACCCCTGCTGTTAGCCACTCTGTATGGCAGTGTGAACCCAGCCTTAAGTTTGGTTCACCCCTATGTGTCTTTTAGTGTGTTTTGCAGTAACACTCTACAGTCCATTTAACATGGTTTCCTATAAATCTAGTTCACGTTTGTGCATTTTGAACCGGTACGTTTTTTTTCCACATTTGCATTTTTGTTTGGCTAATAGAAAAGTATGACAGTTCTGTTCATGGAGTGCAACTTTGATGCAACTTTATACTCTGTCACTCAAATCGCATCAAAGTTGCATCCCACAAACAGAACTGTCTTACTTTCCTGTTAGGCAAAAAAATAATAGTGCAAAACGCATGTTCAAAAATGCAAAACGAGCCGGAAAATTGCATCAATGGCAACTTGCAAAGATGTGAACCTAGCATTACATTAATTCTTAAAAAAAATCCATAGGCCTTTCTAATTCCTCACAATCTACTATTCATTTTTTGTGATTTATGTATTCCTTTGCAGCAGCTTTGCAGGAACCCCCCCCCCCCCCCCCCAAAGAAGGATTGGCATTACATACAGTAGCTGGCAGAGGGACTAGGAGCCCACAAAGATGTGAAAAGATGGGACAGTAATGTTGTAGTATTTTCACAAAGAACTACTATCCTTTTAATAATGCAGTCATCTCCAAACTGGATGCGGCCCTTTGCTCGCCTTTGTCTGGCCCTTTGGGAATATTAATCAGACTAAAACCAATGTGAAAAAAGTATTTCTAAATAAATAGAAAAGTGGCACTATAAAAACCAAGAAAAATTTAAAAAATGGTGAATCAGATAGGTAATGATAATAGCTAATGGTATAAAATACAACAGCTGAAAGTGCTATAGCTATACCAAACAAGTGTATAATATGTGTATCTGTGATACTTCAAATGATTAAACCTTTCCTTTAGTGACACAAGGAAAATAATGATAAAAATAAAGCAAATCAAGAATCAAAAAATGGATAACAATAAACAGTTCGTGCAGTGTTAAAAATGAACTGTTAAAACAAAATCCATGCAGGGTGATGTGTATCAAAAACGGTGAATGTAAAACTGCAATCTTTCTGTGTCAAAGAAATCTCCTTCACCACACTGATAGTGATTGTGATCCACTCTTATGGAGCTGCACTCACCAAAAAATATTGCCTTGCACTCTCATGCTCGGCGTGTAAGCATTGTAGAAACCCACAGAGGGCTGCTCAGACTGGATGGAGTTGCGTCCACAGCAGATGGGGCTCTTTAATAGGCAGCACTCCTCAACAGGCAAAGGTGTATCACCATGGAAAGAAATAATGCCTCCAATACTGTGATAACGTTTAGGAGCATTTATTGAGTTTACACAAAGTCTTCTACCATTGTACTCACATTTTAAAAAAGTTAAAACAGCATAAAAACAAGAACTCCTTGTGACTGCTAATGGCAATGCACTGGTGGTCACGGCGGACCCAGGATGCAGCATATGAATCTCACCCCTCCCCTCGTTGGCTCCTCAACACTCCAAGGTGGTAACAGCCGACCAGTGTAGAGCGCAGTGCCTCACACGCTACGAACGGATGCTGGGTTGCCGTACAGCCACGCCTCCGACATGTTTCGTCACATCGACTTCTTCATAGGATTGGCTGTACGGCACGGCGACCCCTCCCTTATATCTCTCACAGGAAACTGGCGGATGTGGTGATCATCGCACAGATTACTGGCGGAATGAGTACTAAAGCGCCTGCGCGCAACCTCGCATAGGCGACTGGCGAAAGCAATAACCTTCGTACAGACTACTGGTGGATGTGTTACTAAGGCGCTTGCACGCATCCCGTGTCCCCGTAGATACAATACACTGATTTTACAGCACCCAGGATACAGGCAACAGCAATATAACAATACAAACACATCGCAGATAATAGTGTTGAAGGGGCTCATATTTAACCTGGCCCATGCAGATTGAAAACATATCACATATGGTTATAACTGGACAGACCCTGTAAACATGAAAAGTAGTGGATAGACCTTCCCACCTGACACCTGCATAAAGAAGAAGAAAATAAAATAAAATAAAATAAATAAAATAAGGGAAAATGAAGTCCCTTCCTCAACGAGTGTGTAAACCCCGTTATACTTGCTAAGTCTGATGACTTTGATGCACAAATAAATAAAGTTTAAAATTAAACTCATATCCAACCCTACGAAAGCAGATGTAACAAATGAAGAAATACTAAAAGTGACATCTACAAAATGTTAAGTATGAGACAAAAATTAAACGTCAAATTAAAAGTTGCTAATGAAACAGTTAAGATCCAGCTCTATATTTAACCCTCTCGGGTACAAGATCTCTAACCTGATTTGACCCCCTCCACGCAGGGAAGACCTGGTCAATGTCACAAAACTTCAGCAAGGTTGTATCCTGGCCGTGTTTCTCTTTAAAGTGCAGTGATACGCTATGGAACTTGAAGCCATTTTTTATGTTGGCTATGTGTTCGGCTATGCGGACTTTTAGTTGTCGTTTCGTTCTCCCCACATAGTGTAAACCACATGGGCACCAAAGGAGGTAAACCACATGCGACGAATTACAGATAATGAACTTGTCAATTTGAAATGTTTCGTGATCTATATTAGTCACATTGGTCACCCCCCTGTTTAATACAGTCACAGTCCTACAACAAATGCATTTTTTGCAAGAGAAAAAAACCATTATAACTTATTAGTGAGCCTGATCTTTTTGGTGGATCCAAGACCTTATTCACTATTTGATCACCAAAATTTGGTGCCCTTCTGTAAATAAATCTTGAGTTATTGGGTAAAGTCTCACCCAAGTGCCTATCCCTGCAAAGGATATGCCAATGTTTCCTAAAAATGTCTTCAATTCCTCTGTATTGGTAATGGAAACTAGAGATAAATCCCCACTGATTGTGAGTCATTAACTGGCTCATTCTCCCTCTTAGTTGTTTTATCCAGTACTGTCTCACTGTAACCTTTTTGTAAGAATTTTTCTTTAAGCGTACCCGCCTGTTCACGGTAATCTTCAGATCCGTACAATTACGCCTTACCCTTAGGAACTGGCCTTTAGGAATATTCCTAATCCAGGCGGGATGATGGCCACTTCTGATAGACAAGTAACTGTTTCTATCAGTAGGTTTTAGGTACACCTTAGTGCTTAATCTAGTGCCCGCCTTAGTTATAGTTAGGTCAAGAAAGTTCACCAGCGTATCACTAATAACATGGTCTAACATTATATTATTCATGTTACCATTAAGATGTTGTAGAAATTGGATAACTGAATCCATAGACCCCTCCCAAATAAAAAGGAGATCATCTATGAATCTACGGTATAGTTTTAATTGCGGTCTGTGTTGATTAAAGATGTGTCGGTCTTCCCATTCTGCCATGAACAGGTTGGCTAGCCTAAGGGCATACTTCGCTCCCATAGCCACGCCAACCTGTTGGGAATAAAATCGATCCTGGTACCAAAAGTAATTATGTGCCATACAGAAATCTAGGGCCTTGCCCAGGAAGCATTTTTGCATATGTGGGATGTCGTCCTGCTTACTCAGGGCCCAGTTTAAAGACAAAAGAGCATCTTCGTGCTGTATGATGGTGTATAGTGACCGAAAATCTGCAGTGACTAAATAAGTCTCTGCAGATGGATTGAGTATGATCCCATCTAACATCCGTAAGATGTCTGTAGTGTCTTTAAGATATGCTTTGGTTGCCACAACACTGGGTTGAAGGAATTTGTCCAAGTATTCGCCAAGTCTGGCGGTTGCTGATCCAATACCATTAACAATTGGCCGTGCTGGTGGGTTTTCAATACTTTTATGAACCTTAGGTATTGTGTATATTACTGTATATTACCGGTATTCTACATACACTAGGGTTCAAGTATTTTATTTTTTAAGGTTTAGGGCATTATGTCTATAGCCTCTTCATTTGTTTCTTACACATATTCAACATCTGCTTTTGTAGGGTTGGATATGAGTTTAATTTTAAACTTTATTTATTTGTGCATCAAAGTCATCAGACTTAGCAAGTATAACGGGGTTTACACACTCGTTGAGGTAGGGACTTCATTTTCCCTAATTTTATTTATTTTATTTTATTTTCTTCTTCTTTATGCAGGTGTCAGGTGGGAAGATCTATCCACTACTTTTCATGTTTACAGGGTCCGACCAGTTATAACCATAAGCGATATGTTTTCAATCTGCATGGGCCAGATTAAATATGAGCCCCTTCAACACCTATTATCTGCGATGTGTTTGTATTGTTATATTGCTGTTGCCTGTATCCTGGGTGCTGTAAAATCAGTGTATTGTATCTACGGGGACACGGGATGCGCGCAGGCGCCTTAGTATCACATCCACCAGTAGTCTGTACGAAGGTTATTGCTTTCTCCAGCTGCCTATGCGAGATTGCGCGCAGGCGCTCTAGTACTACTTCCGCCAGTAATCTGTGCGATGTTTACCACATCCGCCAGTTTCCTGTGCGAAAGATATAAGGGAGGGGTTGCTGTACCGTACAGCCAATCCTATGAAGAAGTCGATGTGACGAAACATGTCGGAGGCCTGGCTGTACGGCAACCCAGCATCCGTTCGTAACATGTGACGCACTGCGCTCTACACTGGTCGGCTGTTACCACCTCGGAGTGTTGAGGAGCCAACGAGGGGAGGGGTGAGATTCATATGCTGCATCCCGGGTCCGCCGTGACCATCAGTGCATTGGCATTAGCAGTCACAAGGAGTTCTTGTTTTTATGCTGTTTTAACTTTTTTAAAATGCGAGTACAATGGTAGAAGACTTTATTTGTGTAAACTCAATAAATGCTCTGAAACGTTATCACAGTATTGGAGGTATTATTTCTTTCCATGGTGATACACCTTTGCCTGTTGAGTGCTGCTTATTAAAGAGCCCCATCTGCTGTGGACGCAACTCCATCCAGTCTGAGCAGCCCTCTGTGGGCTTCTACAATGCTTACATGCCGAGCATGAGAGTGCAAGGCAATATTTTTTGGTGAGTTCGGCTCCATAAGAGTGGATCACAATCACAATCGGTGTGGTGGAGATTTCTTTGACACAGGAAGATTGCAGTTTTAGATTCACTGTTTTTGATACACATCACCCTGCATGGATTTTGTTTTATCAGTTCATTTTTAACACTGCACGAACTGTTTTTATTGTTATCCGTTTTTTGATTCTTGATTTGCTTTATTTTTATCATTATTTTCCTTGTGTCACTAAAGGAAAGGTTTAATCATTTGAAGTATCACAGATACACATATTATACACTTGTTTGGTATAGCTATAGCACTTTCAGCTGTTGTATTTTATACCATTAGCTATTATCATTACCTATCTGATTCACCATTATTTAAATTTTTCTTGGTATTTATAGCGCCACTTTTCTATTTATTTAGAAATACTTTTTTCATACTGTATATGTTTTTTAAGTTGGCAGCTACAGGTATTGTTTGGGTCTGTACCATAGCGCAGTGGGGGTACATCAAGTTCTTTTTGCGCGACACTTGATTGCCGTTTTTTTAGACTAAAACCAATGTTGGGGCACTGTGTACTGATACCAGAGACTTTTCTACTCCTACTGGCCCCCCTAAAACCCGAAGGACAATAAACTGGCCCTTTTGGAAAGTTTGAAGAGCTCTGCTTTTAATGGAATGAATCTCCCCATCCATATTCGCTAAACACTGACTCTGCCTCAAAGAGTTATTTGCTAAGCATGCATTTTTATTACTTGATTTTTTTTTTTTTTTTTTTTTTTTTTTTTCAGGATTGGATTCATACATATACTTGGCAATGTCACTGTCACTGTAACCTTTTCTCTAGTTTTCTTCTAACACTGTAGTCCTTTTCCAACCATCTGGAAACCTTATCAAATCTATATATCTTTAGGACAGTCCGATGTCCCAACTTCACTCTGTATTATTAACTAGGTGTGGATTTCTAGTATTGCCTGATGCTTTAAAAACAAAGGTTAAAAAGCTTTCAACCCTAAACAGTATCCTTATTCTCCCAGCGCTGCTTTATAATTTCTGCATTCGTATGAGTTTTTGCATATGCGTTTACATGAGGAGATGCTGTGTTCCAGTGTTTTTTGTTTTTTTTTTCGTCTTTATGTCGATACTTGAAACATCTTTATTTTCATTCAGGACAATGTGTGTTCTGGAGCAATTTCATGCCATTTGCTGCGTTCCACATGTGCTCCATACTGAAAAATGCAGCTGGCCTTACTTTTGTTTACTGCCCTTGTGTATACTAGGGCCTTTAGAATCCATGGAAAACACTGTGTATGAATTTATGATGTAGATTAAAAATGCACTGGACTGCATCTGGTGTGATCCAGCCCTTAGGCCCCTTTCACACGGGCGCCTCCGTGGAACGGAATTCCTTGCTCAGCTGGGGATAGTTCTGCTGAGTCCCCCCCCCCCCCCCCCCGAGCAGGCGGGTGACAGGTCTGTCTGTGCTCACTGTGCAGAGCGGAAACGGACACGGTCCCGCTCTCCTCTATGGGGAAATGGGGGGCGGCATAAGACAAAGGCATAATGGGCTAGTATGCATAGCATACTAGCTCATTATAAAAGACCCACCTTAGATCGAAGTCCCCGCACACTGCTATAGTGACATCGCTCCCGGAGTTATTTCTGGGTCTTGCGGGCTCCGGTGTTGTGATTGGCTGGAGCCGTGTTGACGTCACTGCCGCGCATGCGCGCAGGAGCCGCTGGTAACGGCACATCAGCTGAAGCAACAGCACGAATGAGCCGTTGCATCAGTGCGCATGTGCCAATGACGTCGGGACATGCTGATACAGGGGATATCTCCTAAACTGTGCAGGTTTAGGAGATATCCGGGGTAGATACAGGTAAGCCTTATTATAGGCTAACCTGTAGTAAAAAGTGGTTTGTAAGGGTTTTAAACTTTTTGTTAGGACTGACAGTGTTCACATCTAGTTACAATTGATAATAGAGATCTGTCTGCATAGTAAAGACAAGGTTAAAGCGGTATTAATCCTCAAAGCAAACATTTTATTATATTGCAACTTACCAATTCTTTAGATATGATGGCGACATTAGGCCAGCCATACACAGTGCGAATCTCACGCATTTCCCCCTTTAACACAGACAGTGCTGACAAGGGAATCGGCTGTCCCCACCAGAAGACCGTAAATATCGCTAGCAGCTATAGCAGCCGGACTTTGCATTCTAAGTAAATGCCACAGCACTGCCTTCCGATCGTGTGTTGCTGTAATGTGCAGTAAGATGCCTGTTACCACAATGCACAGGTGGGAATGGACCCTAAATCTCAGGGAGACTGTAGACAGTTCTTCTAATGTTTTGATAAATAAAGTCTTTCTTTATATGTGGTAATTCAGTAGCAATGAATAGTGCTGTATCCTGTTCTATATTACTTTTTTTTTTTTCCTGTTTGCACAACAAACCCATTACGTTAGAGGAAACGTGCTAAATCATTAAATAATTTCAGAACTTTTTCCACCCTTTTTATTGTGACCTATAAAACTGTACAACTCAGTTGAACAACAAACTGAAATCTTTTAGGTGGAGGGAAGTAAAAATAAAAAAATAAACTAATATGGTTGCATAAGTGTGCACACCCTTAAACTTATACTTTGTTGAAGCACCTTTTGATTTTATTACAGCACTCAGTCTTTTTGGGTATGAGTCTATCAGCATGGCACATCTTGACTTGGCAATATTTACCAACTCTTCTTTGCAAAAACACTCCTAATCTGTCAGGTTGTGAGGGCATCTCCTGTGCACAGCCCTCTTCAGATCACCCCACAGATTTTCATTCAGACTCAGGTCTGGGCTCTGGCTGGGCCATTCCAAAACTTTAATCTTCTGGTGAAGCCATTCCTTTGTTGATTTGGATGTAAGCTTTGGGTCGTTATCATGCTGAATGATTAAGCTTTCTAGCTGAAGCCTGAAGGTTTTGTGCCAATATTGACTGGTATTTGGACACTGTTTATAATGCCCTCTACCTTGACCAAGGCCCCTGTTCCAGCTTAAGAAAAACAGCCCCAAAGCATGATGCTACCACCACCCTGCTTCACTGTGGATATGGTGTTCTTTTGGTGATGTGCATTGTTTTTGCACCAAACATATATCTTTTGGAATTATGGCCAAAAGGTTCAACCTTGGTTTCATCAGACCATATCACACTTTCCCACATGCTTCAATGTGTTTTTGCAAAATTTAGCTTGGCACTCTACCCCATAGCCCAGACATATGAAGAACACGGGAGATTGTTGTCACATGTACCACACAGCCAGTACTTGCCAAATATTCCTGCAGCTCCTTTAATGTTGCTGTAGGCCTATTGGCAGCCTCCCTGACCAGTTTCTTCTCGTCTTTTCAGCAATTTTGGAGGAACATCCAGTTCTTGATAATGTCACTGTTGTGCCATATTTTCTCCACTTGATGACCATTTTTACTGTGTTCCATGGTATATCTAATGCCTTGGAAATTATTTTGTACCCTTCTCCCGACTGACACCTTTTAACAATGAGATCCCTCTGATGCTTTTGGAGGCTCTCTGCGGACTATGGCTTTTGCTGTAGGACGCAACTAAGAAAATGTCAAGAAAGACCTACTAGAACAGCTGAACTTTATTTGGGGTTAATCAGAGACACTTTTAATGATGGCAGGTGTGTACTGACTCCTATTTAATATGAGTTTGAATGTGATTGCTTAATTTTGAACACAGCTACATCCCCAGTTATAAGAGGGTGTGTACACTTATGCAACCACATTATTTTATTAGGCACCATTACTACAGTGATCTCCTTTAGCTTCCTGATCTTGAGCCATGTGGCTGCCCTGCTGCTTACTATAGCCGAAAGACGGCTACAGCGCAGGCTTACTCTGCCGGGAGGGCGTACATGGACGTCCTCTCGTTATCACGCTGTCCACGTGCTCCCTGCGGCGTGCCCTGTGATTTCTGAGTCCTTTTGGACTCCGCTGATCACAGATCAGGGTAAAGGGCCAATCAAAGTGGCCCTTTACCACGAGATCAGCTATGTCCCATGACAGCTGATCATGGATTTAAACAAGAGCTGGTTATTGGCTTTTCTTTTCTCATGCTGACAGGCACATTGCTATTTCTTCAGGATAGCAAAAGGTAGGAATCTGTAGCAAAGTTGTTAAATCAGTGAATGCACGGTGTTCTCTGAAGTGCTGAGCAAGCGATCACCTGTGTTCATAAGGCCTTGTTCACACTAGCGCGACTTCCGCTGTGTAAGAGCTGATTGGAGGAAAGGCGCACCCCCCCCCACACGTGGGCAGAGGAACAAAGAAACTTGCAGAGCTGTAGTCTGAATAGGCAAGCTCTCTGCTTGTCTATCTCCAAGCTCCCTCCCCAATGCAAATTTTCAGCTGCTTTTATCTCCTGTGTTGGAGAGCTTGTGAGAAGTTATCATGCTGATGGCAGAGTAATGAAGCGGCAGAAAGACACCGCACTTAGAGCTTTTGATAGAGCTAAGTAAACACTACAGATATATGTTCCTAGGTCAAATTTCATGAATGGGGTTTACATCCACTTTAAGTAGCAGGGCAGCTGCTCAGCATGGGGCCAGGAAGCTAGTAGCAATCACTATAGTAGGGGTGCCTACTACAGTAATTTCCATCTTTCACAGGTATGACACTTACAAGCTGGATCAATGTAACTATGTAAAAACTGCAATACCTAAACTTCATCTTTAATTAGTTATTGTATGAAATTACCTTCCAAATGCATTTTATGCTGTTCACATAAGAACACTCTTTACTGTAGTGTGAATGTGGAATAAAACTCAAACTTTTAATTTTGTGGCATTTTAAACACTTTTTATATATAAAATCACCCGTTGCTGTGCTAGGAACATACAAGAAGCTGTGCAAAAATCAAGATCAATTACTCTGCTAGGGGATGTAAAGGCTGAGCACCCCCTAGCTGAAGAGCAGCATAAACTTTAAATAAATACTTGTATGGAGGGAAAAGATATTCTACTTACCTTTTCTCCGGCTTCCATAGCACAAAGAGTGAAGTCATGATGATGAGATCTCCGTATCTCACAAGAGGACACCGCAACACAGTGATGGGAGCATCTTCTCAAAGAAATTTAGAGTACTCTACATTTCCCCAGAAGGAAGATGTCCTCATTTTTGCCCAGGCATTATGGGTGGAAGGTTAACCACTTGCAGACCAACAACGTACCCGTACGTCACTAGACTATACTATACAGTGTTGTTTTTTGTTTTTTTTTTAGGGCTCTCTAGCCATTGGATGACTTTTTCAAGGCTTCATCTGGCTGTCCCAATCAAGCAGCCGGTGCTTTCTCCAGCTGATCATAGAGACGAACAAAGACTGGGAACTGGAAGCGATGGCCTGACGTCACTTCTGGTTTACCAGAATGTAAATGGCACTATTTTTAAAAATGAAAAGCATTTGACTACACCGATCTTGGTGTGTTTAAATGCTTTTAAGGGCAGAGGGGGGATCTTGGGTCTATAAGACTCATCATAAAGAGTACCTGTCACATGTAATTGCTGTCACAAGCATGTTTACATTCCTTGTGACAGCAATAAAAGTGAATGAATGGGCTGCAGTGCCTGAGAAAATGCGGCCCAAGACAATTTCTCTTCTTCCAATGTGGCCCAGCCAGGTCAAAAGGTTGGACATCCCTGCATTAAAGCATTGCACCCATGATTAGCAGATCACAGGTGCATTGATTGCCAGGATCCTGCAGACCTCCAGTACACTCTCTTCCAATATGGGCAGGCAGTTACTGAATGTCAGGAAGATCAATGAACTAAAAGAGCGCTCACTAGCGCCCTCGCATTTCATTGAGAACTACAAGCCATCCACTGCAATGGCTGATGGTACTTGTAGTCTAATTCACAGGAAACTGTGAATGATTGAATGAGGTGGACTTGGGGGCAGAGCCCCACATGGTTGTGCTGTTTTCAAATTGTGGGAGTGGGGGGAAAATCCCCTGCCCGCTGTCATAAAGCAGGAAGCAATGCTAATGGGAGGTTGCTGCTTGGGAGCATGTTACTCCCTAAATGTGGGTATAACATGTAACCTGCTCCAAAAGGTGAACTTGTCCTTTTAAGATATGTTTCTATTTAATGTGCTGCAAGAGTAAATGCAAATAATTAACAGGCTTTGGTTGAAGGGTTGATGACTCATTGTAGGGTGTGGTATTGTGTTCTCTGTACTGATGCTTAATCGATTATTTTAGTAGTCCTGAACTCTCTTCTTTTCTAACACATGGGTTTCTGCCACTTTGCCTGCACAATGAACGTCGTGTAATTCAGTGTTCCATTTGTACCTCAGACCTTTTTGGATAAAATACCTTTCAGCTGTAATGTAGCTTTTTTTCAGATTGGATATTCATACAAGCATATTTGACACCCTTATTTCATTATCTGATTGTTTACTGATGGGACATGGACAAATTTTTTCCTCTTATAAATTGCCCGATTGACCAAATCTACTCATATTAGTATATTCATTAAATTGATAAAATACACCCACCACTAAGGTTCTTTGTTTGGAATGTATCTTTTTAAATATGTCGAATAAGGATTTAGATGTTACTTGTAATCTACAAGATAAACCTGTATTTCCAAGACACACCTAGAGATATTTAAAGTGTATTTAACAATTGCAGTCATGTAAAGTCTTGTTAAGAATCTTGGCGTTTAACAAAGAGCAATACATTTACCTTCATATTTTTTCTGTAACGCTGACTATATTTTTGCAATGGTGCAACCCTTAAATAGAGCAACTAATTCCAGGAGGCAAAGTCAGAATATATCTTAAAGTGGCACGCCAGGATGAAACTGATTTTATTTTTTTGCTTGGTTCAAATATTTACTTCTAATGTTTTTGTTTTTTTTTATTTATTTTTATTTTTTTTATATTTATATATATATATATATATATATATATATATATATATATATATATATATATATATATATATATATATATATATATATATATTAGGTCCAGGTGGCTGTTGGGTAAAATAAGAATTTTATTCATGCCAGATATAAGTAAGCTGTGATCACCTTGTGCTGTGGCTGACCGATTCGCCAATAGCATAGTGTCATTCACCCTCCCTTCTCTCTCCCCTTGTACATTCAAAAAACGTCTTGTATTCTGCTCACTTAAGGAAGCAGGCCTGTGATATCTAGGGGCCAAATCCAGACAAAGGGGCTTCTAGACTATGCCAACTTTGGCCTGCATATTGTTTTAGAAAGAGTTGGCAAGGTAAATACATTCTTGCCAATAGCTCTTGGTGCAGTCAGTCAAAACTTGTAAGCAGAGAGCAGGAAGTTACTTCTTATGAGGGCACTCAGAGGGGAGGAGGAGCCAGGAATGTGGACCCCAGAAGAGGAGGATGGGGGTTGCTCTGTGCAAAACCATTGCACAGAGAAGGTAAGTATGACATCTTATAAGTATGCCCCCCCCCCCCACTGGCCGCAGCCTCTTGGGACATGTCACACGTTAATTTTTTTAAATGTTACTGACTTTTTTGTTCTGTTCAACTTTTTAATAAATATTTGATTGTGAAAAAAAAGACACTGAATTCTCTTATATTGGCTAATTTATGGGAAGCATTATTCTGTATATACAGTGCCTTGAAGAAGTATTCATACCCCTTGACATTTCCACCTTTTTGTCATGTTACAACCAAAAATGCCAATGTATTTTATTGAATTTTATGTGATAGACCAACACAAAGTGGCACATAATTGTGAAGTGGAAGGAAGATGATAAATGGTTTTCAACATTTTTTTTTTACAAATCAGTATCTGAAAAGTGTGGTGGGCATTTGTATTCAGCCCCCTGAGTTAATACTTTGTAAACCACCTTTCGCTGCAAGTCTTTTTGGGGATGTCTCTACCAGCTTTCAACATCTAGAGTGAAATTTTTGCCCGTTCTTCTTTGAAAAATAGCTCAAGCTCTGTCAGATTAGATGGAGAGCGTCTGTGAACAGCAATCTTCAAGTCTTGCCCCAGATTCTCAATTGGATTTAGGTCTGGACTTTGACTGGGCCATTCTAACACATGAATATGCTTAGATCTAAACCATTCTATTGTAGCTCTGGCTGTACGTTTTGGGTACTTGTCCTGCTGGAAGGTGAACCTCAGCTCCAGTCTCAAGTCTTTTGCAGACTAACAGGCTTTCTTCTAAGATTGCCCTGTATTTGGCTCCATCCATCTTCCCATCAACTCTGACCAGCTTCCCTGTCACTGCTGAAGAAAAGCATCCCCACAACATGATCCTCCCACCACCATATTTCATAGTGGGAATGGTGTGTTCAGGATGATGTGCAGTGTTCGTTTTCCGCCACACATACCGTTTTGCTTTTAGGCCAAAATTTTTTTAATTTTGGTCTCATCTGACCAGAGCACTTTCTTCCACATGTTTGCTGTGTCCCCCACATGGCTTCTCCCAAACTGCATACAGGACTTCTTATGGCGTTTTTTCATAAATAACTTTCTTTGTGCCACTCTTCCATAAAGGCCAGATTTGTGGAGTGCACGACTAAGGAGAATCTGTCCACAGGACAACTATACCTGGGCTGTGGATCCTCTGCAGCTCCTTGAGAGTTACCATGAGCCTCTTGGCTGCTTCTCTGATTAATGCTTTCCTTGCCCGTCCTGTCAGTTTAGGTAGACGGCCATGTCTTGGTAGGTTTGCAGTTGTGCCATACTCTTTCCATTTTCGGGTGATGGATTGAACAGTGCTCCATGAGATGATCAAAGCTTGGGATCTACTTTTATAACTTAACCCTGCTTTAAACTTCTCCACAACTTTATCCCTGACCGGTCTGGTGTGTTCCTTGGCCTTCATGATGCTGTTTGTTCACCAAGGTTCCTTTAACAAACCTCTGAGGGCTTTACAGAACAGCTGTATTTATACTGAGATTAAATTGCACACAGGTGGATTCTATTTATTAATTAGGTGACTTCTGAAGGCAATTGGTTCCACTGGATTTTGGTTAGGGGTATCAGAGTAAAGGCGGTTGAATACAAATACTTTTCACATATTTATTTGCTAAACCTTTTGAAAATCCATTTATCATTTTCATTCCACTTCACAATAATGTGGTACTTTCTGTTGGTCTATCACATAAAATCCCAATAGAAGAAATTTACGTTTTTGGTTGTAACATGATTAAATGTGGAAAATTTCAAGGGGTATGAATTAGAGCTGCACGATTAATCGTAATCGAGATCGTGATCTTTACCCCCTTGCAATCTTAAAGTATTTTCTCAATTCTTTCTATGCAGAGAATTCTTTGCTCAAGCCGACAGCTGTCAAAAAAAAAAAAAAATACAGGCAGTCTACCAAACATTGTAACATTTTGTTCTTTAGATCAAAAGAATGAACTTTGGTCTGTAAATGAGGGAAGTTTAACCACTTAAAGAATAAACCTTTTTCTGATGCTTGTTGGTTTCAAGTTAACATCATTTATTTTTTTTGCTAGAAAATTACTTAGAACCGCCAATATATATATATATATATATATATATATATATATATATATATATATATATATATATATATATATATATATATATATATATATATATATATATATATATATATATATATATATATATATATATTATATAATTTTTTTTTTTTTAACGGAGGCCCTAGGGAAAAAAAATATAGTGGTTGTTGCAATATTTTATGTCACACTGTATTTGCGTGTCGGTTTGCAATTTTATTTTTGTTTGGAAAAAATTACACTTTTTAATGTAGTTAGAAAAAAAACTAAACCGTAAAGTTAGCCCAATTTTTTTGTATAATGTGAAAGATGATGTTACGCCGCGAGAATCGTGATCTTTATTTTAAGCAAAAAAAAAATAGTGATTCTCATTTTGCGCACAATCATGTAGCTCTAGTATGAATACTTTTTCAAGCCACTGTAACATAAGGTGTTCTACACCTCGTGTTGTGTCTGCTTTTCAGTTTCTGCTGCATTTCCTGCTATTTTTGGTGGATTTAGAGCCACGGTAATGATGATCTGATGTAGGAATGTCAAGTCTGTACCATTATGGCTTCACACTTCTTCTCTTTTTTTTTTTACCTCTCTTGTGACCTATTTATTATCTTTTTTTTTTCATTAGGAAAAAGTAAAATGACCGGTATAGCAAATAGCCACTTAACGCCAAACTCCTACTATTCTTCCTTTTTTTTTTTTTTTTTTTTTTTTTTTTTACATTTTGAATGATATAGTAAAGGCTTAGAAGAGCCCACAGGTTGGAAACAGCCTTTTCCCCATTTGGGGAGATTTTCTATCTTGTAAGCTCCTCCACAACCACTTGATCCATGTGGTACTTCAATCATTTGCATTACTTACATTTTATTATAGGTTTTTTTTTTTTTTTTTTTTTTTTTTTTTTTTTTTTTTTTTTAGAAGGCCATATCAATATTGTGAATTGCTAGATGTGTATCTTTGGTGCTTTTTTTCATATCCCTTATAATAGTCTGTCAAGTCATTACACTGACACATTCTTTAGAAGCTGTGCCTGTCCTCCTAGTTTAGTAATCTTTGAACTGTGTGCCGGTTGCTTTAGTAGGTCAGAGGTTTTACAAGACATTGGGTGAAAGAGTATTGACTGCACGTGTCTAAAAAGTACCTTGTCTGTCATACCTGTGAACTTTAGTATAAGCTGATGCCCTAGAGAACAAATTTGTGTGTATTGCAATTTTTAATGTCACATGGTATTTGCGCATCGTTTTTTTTTTAAACTCCAATTTTTTGGTGAAAAACTTTTTTTTTTTTTTTTTTTTTAATTTTAATGCAAAAAAAACACAAGATAACCCAATTTTTTTGTAAAATATAAAGATGAAGTTCTGCTGAGTAAATAGATACCAGACATATCGCTTTTTAAATTGGGCATGCAGTTATGACAAACGACTTAAATTCCATAGGCGATGCTTTTTCAAAGCGTTTTACAGGTTACGATTTTAGCTTTACAGAGAAGGTCTGGTGCTGGAATTGCTGCTCATGATCTGATGATTACGCTGATACTTCACATGTGGGACGAGACGATTCTGTTTGCATGCGTGCAGGACCAAAGCACGCATTTGACTTTATACGCAAGCTTGGGAGGACAGAGGCACTTTACATTTTTAATTTTTTTTCATTGTTCATTTATTTTGTTTTATTTTTACACTATTGGTTTAATTATTTTTTTTATTTCTTTTATTGCTGTCACAAGTAATGTAAACATCCTTGTGACAGCAATAGGCATGTGACAGTTACTCTTTATGGAGAGATCTGGGGTCCCAGACATCCCTCCTCTGCACTTAAAAGCATTCAAAAACACCAAGATCTGTGTTTCTGAATGCTTTCACTTGGCGCAGATGGGTTCCAAGTAAACCAGAAGTGATGTTGTGTCATTGCTTCCAGGTTACTATTACCCTCCCGCTACTTGTAATGGCAACTGAGCGGCTGGCGAGCCGCTCCGATTGCTATTACAAGAGAGCCGACTGCCTGCTCTAAAAAAAAAACAGTATCCTGGTATAACTACTGAAAGTCCAATGACGTACGGGAAGTGGTTGTAAACCCTCACATGTACCCAGGTGATAAACGGAGATAAAACAAATCCTACTACATCAATTGTATCTGTTTATCTACAGCCCTCTTTCCCCTACATCCATTGAAAATGCAGAATTTTCACAGGATCTCTCAGCTCTGAAAAGTAGGGGGCAAAAAGCTTAAGATACATCAGTGAGGAGAGCTCTGAGAGCTGATTGGAGGGAAGGGGCACACCCCCCCTGCACACAGGAGCAGAGCTGTGGCTGTCAATCAGCTGGAGGTCCCTCTCCTGTCACCATTTTTTTTTCTTGATGTCAGGAAAACTTGTCAGAAGTGACTCCAGATAGAGGAACGAGGCAGCGGACAGAAATTTTGCTTAATCCAGTCGGATTGAGACAAGTAAACACTGTAGAGCAGTGGTTCTCAACCTGGGGGTCGGGACCCCCTTGGGGGTCGAATGATGATTTGCCAGGGGTCACCAAATCCTGGGCTGTTCCTAAAGCCTGCACCACTCTCTCAGAAATTAGGATAGGGAGAGATAAAAGGGAAAGAAAGAAGAACAAAGAGAAAGAGTGGTACATCCCAAAATGTACCATAAGGGGTTTTAATACTGTACAAGTGGAAGGGACTCAGAGAGTGCTAAATGTCTGTGGGTTAGGGGCGCAAATTACTTGTCTTGCCTTGGGTGCTGACAACCCACGCTACGAAAATAATTTTACTGTTAGGGGTCCCCACAACGTGGGAAATTTTATCAAGGGGTCACGGCACCAGAAAGGTTGAGAACCACTGCTGTAGAGGGATATGCTTTGTTCATACTTCTTCATGTCTGAGGTTTACAACCACTTTAAGCAAAAATCTCTCTCCTATTACTATTATCCCAAGTTTCTCCACAGTTTTGACTAATGTGTAGCCATCCATGCAGACAGGTGAAGTTGAACTTTCCTGCTGGTATTTGTCACCAGAGGACCTTTTATAAAAATCATACCAAGACATAGGAATGTGCTAGTGACTAAGCTAAACTAAACCAAAATTTGGATTCTGCTTTGACTTTAAAAGTTTATGTATTTCCTTTACAACAAGTTATTATATAGTACTTTGTTAAAGTACCTAACATCACATTTTGACTTTTTTTTTTTTTTTTTAATATTGCTGTAGTTTTAAAACCTGTCATTTTTATTTTTTTAAACAGGAAGAAGAGGACTCCAGTACAGAACAATGAGGTGATTGCTTTTTTTTTTTTTTCCCCTTCAACCCAGTGGGCTGAACAAAAAAAAACCTGATAGATCGCTGTACTAACACAAGATATGTTAGTACAGCGATCTTCCCTGCTGTGCTATTGGGACGCCCCTCCCTCCCCAAGCTGTAACACACCAGTTATCGAATGCTAATTTTCCAGCATGCACGTTCGACAGAAGCCGGTCAGGGAGCTGTACACATGAGACGAAAGTCAGCTGGTTCCTGCCGAACCGACCGCTTTCAGCCCTGTGTGTACTAGTCATTACCAAAATGGTGACCCTCAATATTGATTTTATTAAACCTTCACCTTTCACCTCAGTGGCCTAAAGTTTATATGTACACACAACCTTCTTTTTTTTTTTTTTTTTTCCGCTGTAAGTAGATAGACCCATTTGTCAAATTTTACTGAGAAATTTCCCTTATTTTCTGTTCTGGAGACAGAAAATCTGCAATTGGGCAGTAGACAACAATAAAAAGCCGATAGGTGCTCTAGCATTCTCCTACCTAACTTCAAAAAAATATTTGTATATCTTAATCTGTGTTGCTGTTAGAGGCATTTCCTTCACTTCTTGTCCTGGGGCAATCTTTTCACTAGACGGGAACTGAAGGAATCTCTCCAGCAGATATTCCAATAGACACCCTTAAACTTTTTAGCTATAGAGCCACTAAAGAGATCTTGGTAGGGCCTGCAAATAGGTTAACCACTTCAGCCCCGGAAGGTTTTACCCCCTTAATGACCAGGCCATTTTTATGTGATACGGCACTGCGCTACTTTAACTGACAATTGGGCGGTCAAGCGATGCTGTAACCAAATAAAATGTATGTGCTTTTTTCCATACAAATAGAGCTTTCTTTTGGTGGTATTTGATCACCTCTGCCGTATTTTTTGCGCTATAAACAAAAAAGAGCAACAATTTTGAAAAAAACCCCTTTATTTTTTACTTTCTGCTATAAAACACATCCAATAAAAATTAAAAAAAAAAATCTAATTTCTTCATCAGTTTAGACCAATATGTATCCTGCTACATATTTTTGGTAAAAAAATCCCAATAAGCGTATAATGATTGGTTTGTGCAAGTTATAGCGTCTACAAGCTATGGTATATTTTTATGGCATTTTGCCTTCCTTTTTTACTAGTAATGGCGGCCATCAGCAATTTCCTTTTTTTTTTTTTTTTTTTTTGCACACAAATCGTACACCTAACTGACACTTGACACTTTTTGGGAACCAGTGATATTACAGTGCTAAAAATATACACTGTTACTGTACTAATGACACTGGCAGGGAAGGGTTTAATATCAGGGGCGATCAAAGGGTTATCTGTGTGCCTAGCTGGTGCTTGCTAACTGTGTGGGGGTTGCTCTGACTGGATGAAGACAGAGATCGGTGTTCCTACTTAGCAGGAACACAAGATCTCCATCTTCTCTGCTGTCAGAATGGCAATTTGTCTTGTTTACATACACATCCCCTGTGTCTGATAAGTGTGCGATCGCACCCCCAGTGTTTATTGAAAGAAATTACGTACAGATACGTCGTTTCGTGCAATAGTGCCAACGGAGGTCTCATCAGGTCTTAGTGTAACACTGACACACTGCAGGGCTAGCTGTAATTTGCTAGATGCACTCTTCCGTTGCACAGAGGGATCCGTGAGACCCAGGGAGACCCGTGTTGAAGTAGCAAGGAAAATGGCAAAGATCCCAAGATAAAAATAAATGAAATCATCTAAAAGCGATCCGTAAATAAATGGTTTCCAGTTTTAACTCAAAAGTGAGTAATACAAGGAATGGACGCTCAATTAGCGCCAAAAACATATAAAAGATGAAGCGGCTGTGTGGATATTAAGACAGACTGTTCGCGTCCGAACAGCTGTCAGCAAGAGATAGCTGCGGGTGACGTTGGTCTAGTAGCTCCACCCCCGGGCAAATTACAGCTAGCCCTGCATGGTGTCAGTGTTACACTCAGACCTGATGAGACCTCCGTTAATCAAGGTATCCACTTGATCTGCAGATGACAGCTAGCCCAGCAGTTTGCCACTGGTTCATTCATGTCTCCCATGACCCCCTGTAATTAAGGGGTCAACTGGATCTGGTAAGCACAATCTTATTTACTTATTTACCGCATCGCCTGGATAAGTGATCAATGTGGGTGTACCCAGAAGAGGCTTACTTCATATTGGCATTTATGAACTTTTGATTGGATTTATTTTATGATTGGACTCTTTATTTTTCATTTCTAGTTTTTTTTTTTTTTTTTTTTTTTGCGCTGCACTTTGTTTTTTGATGGTAAAATGATCACAAACTAACAAAAGTTTTCCCAGCACACTTACCAGCCAGCCTACAAAATAACCAAATTGACCCTGTCTAAAAATTCACTTTAACCACTTGAGCCCCGGACCATTATGCTGCCTAAGGACCAGAGGTCTTTTTCCAATTTGGCATTGCGTCGCTTTAACTGCTAATTGCGCGGTCATGCAATGCTGTACCCAAACGAAATTTGCGTCCTTTTCTTCCCACAAATAGAGCTTTCTTTTGATGGTATTTGATCACCTCTGCAGTTTTTATTTTTTGCGCCTTTTAAACGGAAAAAGACCGAAAATTTTGAAAAAAAATGATATTTTCTACTTTTTGTTATAAAAAAAATCCAATAAACTAAATTTTAGTCATACATTTAGGCCAAAATGTATTCGGCCACATGTCTTTGGTAAAAAAAATGTCAATAAGCATATATTGCGCAAAAGTTATAGCGTCTACAAACTAGGGTACATTTTCTGTAATTTACACAGCTTTTAGTTTATGACTGCCTATGTCATTTCTTGAGGTGCTAAAATGGCAGGGCAGTACAAACCCCCCCCAAATGACCCCATTTTGGAAAGTAGACACCCCAAGGAAATTGCTGAGAGGCATGTTGAACCCATTGAATATTTATTTTTTTTGTCCCAAGTGATTGAATAATGACAAAAAAAAAAAAATATTTACAAAAAGTTGTCACTAAATGATATATTGCTCACACAGGCCATGGGCCTATGTGGAATTGCACCCCAAAATACATTCAGCTGCTTCCCCTGAGTATGGGGATACAACATGTGTGGGACTTTTTTGGAGCTTAGCCGCGTACGGGGCCCCGAAAACCAAGCACCGCCTTCAGGATTTCTAAGGGTGTAAATTTTTGATTTCACTCTTCACTGCCTATCACAGTTTCGGAGGCCATGGAATGCCCAGGTGGCACAAAACCCCCCCAAATGACCCCATTTTGGAAAGTAGACACCCCAAGCTATTTGCTGAGAGGCATGGTGAGTATTTTGCAGCTCTCATTTGTTTTTGAAAATGAAGAAAGACAAGAAAAAACTTTTTTTTTTTTTTTTTTTTTCTTTTTTCAATTTTCAAAACTTTGTGACAAAAAGTGAGGTCTGCAAAATACTCACTATACCTCTCAGCAAATAGCTTTGGGTGTCTACTTTCCAAAATGGGGTCATTTGGGGGGTTTTGTGCCACCTGGGCTTTCCATGGCCTCCGAAACTGTGATAGGCAGTGAAGAGTGAAATCAAAAATTCACGCCCTTAGAAAGCCTGAAGGCGGTGCTTGGTTTTTGGGGTCCCGTACGCGGCTAGGCTCCCAAAAAGTCTCACATGTGGTATCCCCGTACTCAGGAGAAGCAGCAGAATGTATTTTGGGGTGTAATTTCACATATTCCCATGGCATGTTTGAGCAATATATCATTTAGTGACAACTTTGTGCAAAAAAAAAAAAAAAAAAATTTGTCTCTTTCCCGCAACTTGTGTCGCAATATAAAATATTCCATGGACTCGACATGCCTCTCAGCAAATAGCTTGGGGTGTCTACTTTCCAAAATGGGGTCATTTGGGGGGGTTTTGAACTGTCCTGGCATTTTATGCACAACATTTAGAAGCTTATGTCACACATCACCCACTCTTCTAACCACTTGAAGACAAAGCCCTTTCTGACACTCATTGTTTACATGAAAAAGTTATTTTTTTTTTGCAAAAAAATTACTTTGAACCCCCAAACATTATATATTTTTTTTAAAGCAAATGCCCTACAGATTAAAATGGTGGGTGTTTCATTTTTTTTTTTCACACAGTATTTGCGCAGCGATTTTTCAAACGCATTTTTTTGGGAAAAAACACACTTTTTTAAATTTTAATGCACTAAAACACACTATATTGCCCAAATGTTTGATGAAATAAAAAAGATGATCTTAGGCCGAGTACATGGATACCAAACATGACATGCTTTAAAATTGCGCACAAACGTGCAGTGGCAACAAAATAAATACATTTTTAAAAGCCTTTAAAAGCCTTTACAGGTTACCACTTTAGATTTACAGAGGAGGTCTACTGCAAAAATTACTGCCCTCGATCTGACCTTCGCGGCGATACCTCACATGCATGGTGCAATTGCTGTTTACGTTTGACGACAGACCGCCGCTTGCGTTCGCCTTAGCGCGAGAGCAGGGGGCGACAGGGGTGTTTTTTTTTTTTTTTTTGATGACACCAAGATCGGTGTGATAAAATGCTTCCCCAATTTCCCAATGGCGCTATTTACATCCGGCGAAATCTAAGTCATAAAATGCTTGTAGCTTCCGGTTTCTTAGGCCATAGAGATGTTTGGAGCCACTCTGGTCTCTGATCAGCTCTATGGTCAGCTGGCTGAATCACCGGCTGCATTCTCAGGTTCCTTGTTGAGACAGGAGAGCCAGAGAAAAACACGGAAGACGGTGGGGGGGGGGGCATTCCCTCCCACGGCTTGTAAAAGCAGTCTAGAGGCTAATTAGCCACTAGGATTGCTTTTACATGAAAGCCGACCGCTGGCTGAAAAGAATGATACCAAGATGATACCTAAACCTGCAGGCATCATTCTGGTATAACCATTCAAAGTCGTGAATGGCGTACCTGAAGACAAAAAAATGGTTAACAATAAAGCACAGTAAACGGTAAAGTATAAAAAATTGCATACCTGAAAAGCAAACATGATAAAACATAATAACAATAAAACATTGCAGAATAGAATACAGTAAAAAAGAGCAGAACAAGAGAGAGAGACTAGAGAGAGAGAGAGAACAATAAAACGACAACTGTTTTTTTTTATTTTACACTTTTTTTGTAACTAACTTTTATAACGGTAACCGGTTCCAGGTTCGGGTCTCTCAAAATGCGATGGCATCTTGGGAGACCCTGTGAAAGTGTGCCTAGTCTGTGCAATGCTGTACCCTACGCTAATACTCAACTAATGAATGGTAGCGTTCAAAACATTCACTAATGCAAAGACCAGGATTGTCAGGACAGGAGGGACAATAATAGAGGGTGTCACGCCTATATTCGCGCTTGCTGCAGACACGACATCTTTTTTGGGGGTTCGTTGGGTAGGGGTACTCGGGAGGACATAAAGAAAATGCCTCTCATGCAGCCGACTGCATTTGGTTGGGGATGTGAATGGGGGAAGTACGGGCGCTGCAGAAGCGGTGGGTTCCCAATTAGGATTGATGAATGCAGCAGGAAGGGCACTATGGGCACGACGGGCCTGTGTTTGTCTTCTTGGTGGCAGCGGGACACTACTTGTGCTTGCCACCTCACCAGCTTGAACTGCACTTATGGGACTCGCCACGTCACCAAGTGTTACTGCAGTGCTGGTTTGACTACGACCGGGGTGTACTAGGCCGCTGGCGCTTGCCAGTTCAATAAAAAGCTACCAAAAAAACTGTTAGCGATCGCAGGGATCAGGCCTGACTCTGCGAATGCTGCAGTTATGCGTTAAGTGTTTTGTAAGTGACAGTGATTGATCGATACTGCACTTGGGTGGGCTGGGCTGGGCCGGGCGGAGGGGCAAAACGCAGATGCTAGCAGGTATCTGGGCTGATCCCGCTAACACTGCGTTTTTGGGAACCCTAAACTGCTGGGGACGCCAGTATAGATCTGATCGGATCAGATATTGATCCGTTCAGATACTATACAACTAAGGGAGGTGTACGGTGCGTGCGTGGGTGTTAGCGGTACTGGCGCTAATCTGACGCTGCTTGGGGCTGGTGCTTGCCAGTTCACCAAAATACTACCAAAAAAACTGTTAGCGATCGCAGGGATCAGGCCTGACTCTGCGAACGCTGCAGTTATGCATTTAGTGTTTTGTAAGTGTCAGTGATCGATCGATACTGCACTTGGGTGGGCTGGGCTGGGCCGGGCGGAGGGGCAAAACGCAGGTGCTAGCAGGTATCTGGGCTGATCCCGCTAACACTGTGTTTTTGGGAACCCTAAACTGCTGGGGACGCTAGTATAGATCTGATCGGATCAGATATTGATCCGATCAGATACTATACCACTAAGGGAGGCGTATGCTGCGTGCGTGGGTGTTAGCGGTACTGGCGCTAATCTGACGCTGCCTGGGGCGACGCATATCACCGCCGGGCGTTCAGGGGGCTAAACCTTTATTCGGTAATAAACGGCGGGTGCCCTGACACTATAAAAAATAAACAAACTAACCAGCGTCACCCGTAACAGTTATACGTGATCAGTGGTGAAAGGGTTAACTAGGGGGCCATCAAGGGGCTAAAACATTTATTCGGTAGTATATGGGGGTCCCTGTCGCTATAAAACGCTGACGGCGAACCTAAATATTTAGGTCCCTAACTAGCGTCACCAGCGACACTAATACAGCGATCAGAAAAATGATCGCTTAGCGACACTGGTGACAGGGGGTGATCAAGGGGTTAAAACTTTATTAGGGGGGGTTAGGGGGGTATCCTAGACCTAAAGGGGGGTAATACTAACTGTCCCAACACTGTAACTGTCACAAACTGACACCAATGCAGTAATCGGAAAAAAAAAAAAAAAACTGCTGGTGTCAGTTTGTGACGGGGGGGGGGGGTGATTGGGGGGGGGGTCGGGGGGCGATCGGGGGGGGGATCGGGGTGTTTAGTGTGCCTGGCTGTGTTGTGTAGTGTTGGTGCACTCACATACCTGTCTTCTCTCCTCGGGCCGGAACGGAAATTACCGAGCCGAGGAGAGATGACATCATTTCCTTTGCTGCTGTTTAGCATACAGCAGCAAAGGAATGATGTGATTGGCTGGCGGCGATCGCGAGGGGGGGGCCACGAACGGATGGCCTCCCCCTCATCTCCGATCGCCGTGGGACAAAAGACGACCGCCTCGGGCACCGGGGGGGGTCCGATCGGACCCCCCACCCGCGGAAGGCAAATCACGTATATGTACGTGATTTTGCCTGTCCGTGCCACCTTGCCGACGTAAATCGGCGTGAGGCGGTCGTCAAGTGGTTAAAAACAGAGGGTTTTCTTTGCTCACATTTGCAAATATATGCGTAGGCTGCAGTGCCCATGTCAAAGCTCCTATGTATACTGCGGTCCTAACTCTATCATTTTCAGAGTCTTCTAAATAGGAGCACATATATCCGTGGATAGATTAAGGGCAGCTGTGCTTGGAGGGAGCCCAACCCTCCTTAAAGGCACATGGACGTATGTGACTCCCAGCAAGAGCACAATGGCAGCGAAGGCTCCCAGTTCGTCCCCGCACCCAGTTCAACCAACTGTACAAAAAGTGGCAACCACCACAACCTATAACTATCCTTTGCAGTAAAGTGCAAAAAAGGAAGGGTAATGCACATTACAAACAAACCAAAGATTTCCCTGCACACTTAGCAGCAAGCCTGCAAAACAGCCAAATTATGCATAATCTCGAGGCACCCCATTCTAAAATGTAGAAGATAAAACATATCATTTTCCACCTGTAACGGAACGTCCCACACTCCACTTGAGTGCTTCCGTCAGTATACCACTTCCTCCCAGTCTGGATACAGATATCCGATATTCCAACCGCTCATAAGCACAAAACAAGGCAACGCTTGTTTCACTGCTAACATGGACTGACTTTTTATTTGAGATCTCTCACACAAATATATACAGCAGGATGACTAAAACCTAACCTAATTAACATGAGCTAATTATCTAATCCTTTATCTAGCCTAGGTGACTAAGAGACATGACCTTTTAGAACAAACTTGTGGTAACTGAGCTTCACACAGTACATTATACATTATCATAAGTACAACCACAGGACATTTTCTCACAATAGCAGGAGCTAATTACAATTAACAATACAAACAGTGATCTCCCCCCTCCTCAGCCTAGTCATCAACAAACCTATAGTAGGAGTAGACTGTTCGTCTCCTAGCCATTGACTATTCAATACACATTACCATAAACATCAACACAGGGTTAATTAGAACAAACAACAATGTGTGGAATACCCTTAGAACCTGTGGTGAGCCAGACTAGACTCATTTACATTAAGCATGTTGTAGCAGACATCAGACAGGTGAGTGGAGTTGATATTAGCATCTCCTCACAGTATGTGTCCCAACAGTATGACTCAGTCACTATTGCTAATATGGCAAATACAGGGTCCCCAGAGTCTGTGTGTCCTGGGGGACAAGGACCCGAAGCCAAAGTAACAACACCTCAAGGGTACCCCAAATGCCAGGGCCCATAATCTGTAGGCAAGAGGCTCACATTCAGTCCCCTCCAACAGCCTCTGTCGCGGGTTAGTCTGTCACACCACCCATGTAGGACAGCCAACATCAGTGGTGATTTATTCCTACAAAGCAAATACTCCTTTGCACTTCTTTGGTACTGAGTCATGTTCCAGCGTTCCCCTTCTTCCTCAGTTTGTGGTCTTCACTTAGCTAATGTCACCCCAGTGCTGATAGAAAGGGACAGTGGAGGAGCAAACAAGGTCCAAGTGCAAGTATCCGACATCCTTTTTATCAACCTAACAACCGTTGGTTGTTAGGATGCCAGCAGCAAGGTTTTAATGCTTCTCAATAAAATCACCTGGCGTGTAACAAAAAGGCAGGCTTGATCCACCCGCTGGCTTGTACACAATGTTTGGGCAATTAGGGATACATTTTATGCTCTTTGTCAAAGCACCTCTGAAGAACCCAGAAGGCATCTAAGAGTGCCATGCCACCCTGGTTGAAAAAGGTGGCTTTAAGATCTATAGAAAAGTGAGATATGAGAAAATAAATTGTGTACTTATGCAAAGTGAATGTGCCTTAATTTTGAAACACGAAATCTCTGTGTATTGTGTGCGTACACAGAATAAGTGTGGTTGGGGGCAGATTTTTATGGTATGTGGTTGTTGGGTTGCCTTTAATGTTGTGACATCCTGAAAATTTGAAAGCGTATGTAGTGTTTAAAGCGTACACTTGGTAGTAGATTTAATGCAAATGTATGAAGCATAAACAGGGCTGAGACAAGGGGTGGGCATGAGGGTTTACTGTAGGGATGGGGGCACCTTCCTTCTGTTACAAGGCTGACAGCAGTAGTGACAGCGATTTTGTGATTTAAGCTTGCACATCATGAGGGGAGTTCTTAGTCTTTTGTTGTAAACTGTAAAATGAAGTGATAACCTACCTGCATGTTTCAACATTTCAAGCCCTTTCTTTTTACAGAAAGAGGGGAAGAAAGAAAAGGCCATGGTCGACAAAGTTTTTTTTGGAAGAATTGGCTCCATTTTAAGAATATTGGTCCCTAAAATGATCAGTAAGGAGGTCTGTACATTGTATCCATCTGTTAATCCATGTAAAGGAGTTTCTTCTATTCCTCTCTATTATAGTGTATACCATCATTATGTTTTGTGGTCACTAACTAAATTGTTTGTGCTCTAGGGTGGATATCTGCTACTCATAGCTGTCCTGCTGGTAGTGCGCACGTACTGTGATGTCTGGATGATACAGAATGGCACTTTTATTGAGAGGTATTTAAAACTTATTTTTCTGCCAGCTGTTTCAGAGTTATCCACAAGGCTGTACATGAGATAGGTCCATAATAGGAATTGGAAGTACACTAATTCTCAGTAAACTGAACCATTTACAATAAGAGGTGGAACTGGAGACTGCAAATATTTACCACTTAAACTGCAACTTGTTGCAAATGTAAAAACACCTACGTATAGTTTCAAAGCAGATTTCCTAAGGCAAGAACAAACTGCTGGTAGCTTTTGTTCTTGTTATTGTACATCATGTTTTTGTTCACAAGCTTGTCAGCCTCTGTAGTTCCTAGGATTCTTAAAGAGGTATACAAACAGTGGATTAATTTGGCGCACTGAGGCTATATAGAGAAAATTATGGGAATGGAACTAGTACATAGGGCAATAATTCAAATATTCAAGTCCATGACATATAGTCCATGTAAATTGTAAAGAATGCGTATCCCGAAAGGCTGCCAGCTTACAGATAGAAGTAACTCTGGAACATAAAAACAGGGACAGAGCAGCGCCTTCTGAGTGTAGCAGTTAGAACATTTAATAATTAAAAACCATAATGGAAACCCTCATAAACAAGCGATAACAAACAGCATGCGTATCAATATCATCCGCGCCATCCCGGGGACTGCCTTGTGCCTAGTGTCGCTTGCTGGGACATCCGTATGGCTGTCTTGTGTCTTGTTACACTGAAAGGGCCCAGCGGTCCATTAAAGCTGGGACAGGGATCAGTGTTGCACAGGAACAAGGTGTCGTCACTTCTGGGTACGGGGTCAGCGGGGAGGGCCTGAACTTTGGGAGCTGTGCCCCACCCCAAAAAAATGAGTCACTAAGTAATACGTGTGGTGAACCTGCAGCTGATCTTTTCTCTGTTGCCGACTTACCATGCTTTGTTTTCACTGTCTATGTGAATGTGGTCTTCCAGGTAGATGCAGGGATTTGCTTGTCATGTTTCTGAAAACTGGTATTGTGGTGAGCGATGGAGCAATAGCCAAGAAGCAGCAGGAATGATTGAGAAAGGACAGATCCACAAAATGAATGAATGAGCAGGGGCAAGGAGATCCTTTGCATTGCAGGTCCCCAGGTACAGCTACCACTGGAACAGTGAGCATCACAGCAATAACACTTCAAATTTTGTGAAACTACCATTTAGAGGACAGTGCCTTAGATGACCTCACACATGATATATTCAGCTGTGAGGTTTGAGGTACAGGGTTACATAGGCATGGAAAAAACACTGCTATTTTCAGGAGAAATTCATTACAAAAGTTTGTATTTTTTTTGCATATTGACACCCTGGGTGCGTTTAGGGCCGTGCACCTGCACAGATGTGACATTGGGAGCAGCGTCTGTGTCCGTGCAGCTGCTGTGTCCCAATTAACCGCAGTGAGATTGCCTACACAGGGATGCATGGAACACCTGTTATTCCTGTGCAGGTAAACACGGGCATCACGTGTGGCACCGATTAATTTGCCCTGTGTGAATGGGCTACCAATTTGTGATCTCCAATATTATTTTATTTCACATATTTACTGTCTCTAGTTATTGGATTGTGTAATTTTTTTACTTTTTACTATACATGCCTGCAGTCATGTTGTTATGATATATTCTGGCAGATGGAATCTAGTTACATAAGTGTTTTCTCCTGATTCTTATTTCAGTGGAATCATAAGCAGGAATAAAGCAGTTTTCAAGAAATATTTTTTCCAGTATATAGCTGCAATACCCCTGGTAAACTTTGTGGGAATCTGTTGGCTGTGAAAGCATGATATTAACTACTGCCTGTGTATGTAATGGTGCATGGCTGCAGCACAGAGTGAACTGTTTGTATATGATTCATATTTACAGTCAAGTGAAAAAGTAAGTACATCCCATGGATCTGGTTACTTATTTTTTTCCACATATATCAACAGGCAAACTTTAGATCTTTTATTCAAGCAATTTCTACAGATAAAGCATGATATGCTCGAGTAAAAGCACAAGGAAAACCTTTCCTTTTCAATCCCTTAGTCAAAAAAATATCACCAGATTTTATTTTGTGCTGTGAAAAACCTAAGTATACCCTTAACCTCACAAGTGGTTATTGGCTCTTTGATAGAACTTATTGTAGGTGTATTGTATAACTGCCCAACAGTCTGTGATATCTCCTCTATGCAAAGTTCCTTCAGGCACAACCTGTCTGAGCTTTTTTGTAGAAACTTCTCATATTCAAATGCCCTATAACATTAATTTGGTTGCAAATCAGGGCTTTTACTGAACCAGTCCAGAAACCTACATTTCTTTTCTGTAAGCAATTCCTTGGTAGATTTGTTAGTGTGGTTGGAACTTTATCATGTTGAAAGATCATTTTCTGTTTCAACTTCAACTTTGGGACAGATGGCCTCATTCTCATGAAGCACGCTTTGATGCAGTATGATTTAGATGACTGCAAGCTGCAATGCAGTCCCATGCGTCACAGTTGATATAAGCTTCATCTTCTAAAATACTTTTTTTTTTTTTCAGTTTGGGGCAAACATGTCTACTGTTACTGTGGCCAAAAAAGTCTATCTTTGATTAATCAGTCCACAGCACATTGTTCCCGAAGGCCTGGTCTCTGCCTATACATTTATGTCAAATTGTAATCTTCCTCTAATGTTCTCTTTGGACAACAATAACTTTTTCATCAAATACAAGTTAAATTGGTGCAATCGAATGCCTAGTATATACGACTAGAAAATCGGATGAAAAACACACCTTTCAGTGCAATCATACGGTAATCCGATCATTAGTACACAGCTTTTGAGAGCCGGTCACGACTGTTCATCCGAAATTATCTGAATGGACAATTGACGTCCTTTTTTTCCCCACAAATAGAGCTTTCTTTTGAATGTATTTGATCACCTCTGCGTTTTTTAATTTTTTGCACTATAAACAAAAAAATAGTGACAATTTTGAAAAAAACACATTATTACACATTATGCCATAATAAATATCCCCAAAAAAATATAAAAAAAACTAATTTTTTTTCCTCAGTTTAGGCCGATACGTATTCTTCTACATATTTTTGGTAAGCAAAATCGCAATAAGCGTTTATTGATTGGCTTGCGCAAATGTTATAGCGTCTTCAAAGTAGGGGATAGTTTTATGGCATTTTTATTAATATTTTTTTTCTTTTTGTTTACTAGTAATGGCGGTGATCAGCGATTTTTATCGTGACTGCAACATTATGGCGTACAGATCGGACACTTTTGGCGCGATTTTGGGACCATTCACTTTTATACAGCGATCAGTGCAATTAAAAATGCATTGATTACTGTGTAAATGTGACTGGCAGTGAAGAGGTTAACCACTAGGGGTCAGTGAAGGGGTTAAGTGTGTCCTAGGGAGTGATTCTAACTGTGGGGGGGAGGGGCTACATGTGACACATCACTGATCACTGCTCCCGATTACAGGGAGCTGTGATCAGTGACAGTATCACTAGGCAGAACGGGGAGATGCTTGTTTACATCAGCATTTCCCCGTTCTTCCTCTCCATGAGACTATTGCGGGTATGCCAGCAGACATCGGGTCCGCGGGACCCGCGATCACACGGAGGTCACACGCGCGCCCGCAAATCGCTTCTTAAAGTTTAATGTACAGGTACGTTAATCTGCCTGTACGTGCCCTTCTGCCGACGTATATATCGGCATGAGCCAGTCGGCAAGTGGTTAAAGCCATGTTTTGGAAACGCTTTTTTAGGCACGTCAAGTGTTTGGGTGTTCATTCATTTCATTGGCCAGATTATTACATTCTGGACAAATGAACACTCAAGTACAAAACGCACCTAGCATTTAGGTGCATTTGCAAATG